>NC_052329.1:262500-267500 GCF_016432855.1 Salvelinus namaycush
AACAACATCTGGGAGTAAATATCTGTTAATTAAAGTGGATGGTGGAGTTATCAAAGTGCTCCCCCGGTCTCTCTGCTGGGGAGCTGTGTGTTCTCTTCCTGCCAGGCCCACAGCACACCCAGCGGAGGCCTGAACTCAGGCTCAACTCTGACTGCGCAACATGGCTACCGTTAAGCACTAATGCTTACCCTCAGAGAATACCCCGTCAGAATGATTTGGAGATCAATCTTAATGTTAACTGCACTAATCCTCCATTAACAGGATTTACCGGGAGCTTTGAGATGCTGGTTCTTATCTGGGGGATTCTGCTCTAAACCTCTACTTAGACCTATAGAATGGATTCTGCTCTAAACCCCTACTTAGACCTATAGAATGGATTCTGCTCTAAACCCCTACTTAGACCTATAGAATGGATTCTGCTCTAAACCCCTACTTAGACCTATAGAATGGATTCTGCTCTAACCTCTACTTAACCTATAGAATGGATTCTGCTCTAAACCCCTACTTAGACATATAGAATGATTCTGCTCTAAACCACCACTTAGACCTATAGAATGGATTCTGCTCTAAACCCCTACTTAGACCTATAGAATGGATTCTGCTCTAAACCTCTACTTAGACCTATAGAATGGATTCTGCTCTAAACCACTACTTAGACCTATAGAATAGATTCTGCTCTAAACCCCTACTTAGACCTATAGAATGGATTCTGCTCTAAACCTCTACTTAGACCTATAGAATGGATTCTGCTCTAAACCCCTACTTAGACATATAGAATGGATTCTGCTCTAAACCACTACTTAGACCTATAGAATGGATTCTGCTCTAAACCCCTACTTAGACCTATAGAATGGATTCTGCTCTAAACCTCTACTTAGACCTATAGAATGGATTCTGCTCCAAACCCCTACTTAGACTTAGAATGGATTCTGCTCTAAACCCCTACTTAGACCTATAGAAGGGATTCTGCTAAACCCCTACTTAACCTATAGATGGATTCCTCTAAACCCCTACTTAGACCTATAGAATGGATTCTGCTCTAACCCCTACTTAGACCTATAGAATGGGTTCTGCTCTAAACCTCTACTTAGACCTATAGAATGGGCTCTGCTCTAAACCCCTACTTAGACCTATAGAATGGATTCTGCTCTAAACCTCTACTTAGACCTATAGAATGGATTCTGCTCTAAACCCCTACTTAGACCTATAGAATGGATTCTGCTCTAACCACTACTTAGACCTATAGAATGGATTCTGCCTCCAAACCCCTACTTAGACCTATAGAATGGATTCTGCTCCAAACCCTACTTAGACCTATAGAATGATTCTGCTCTAAACCCCTACTTAGACCTATAGAATGGATTCTGCTCTAAACCCCTACTTAGACCTATAGAATGGATTCTGCTCCAAACCCCTACTTAGACCTATAGAATGGATTCTGCTCTAAACCCCTACTTAGACCTATAGAATAGATTCTGCTCTAAACCCCTACTTAGACCTATAGAATGGGTTCTGCTCTAAACCCCTACTTAGACCTATAGAATGGATTCTGCTCTAAACCTCTACTTAGACCTATAGAATGGATTCTGCTCTAAACCCCTACTTAGACATATAGAATGGATTCTGCTCTAAACCCCTACTTAGACCTATAGAATGGATTCTGCTCTAAACCCCTACTTAGACCTATAGAATGGATTCTGCTCTAAACCTCTACTTAGACATATAGAATGGATTCTGCTCTAAACCCCTACTTAGACCTATAGAATGGATTCTGCTCTAAACCCCTACTTAGACCTATAGAATGGATTCTGCTCTAAACCCCTACTTAGACCTATAGAATGGGTTCTGCTCTAAACCCCTACTTAGACCTATAGAATGGGCTCTGCTCTAAACCTCTACTTAGACCTATAGAATGGATTCTGCTCTAAACCTCTACTTAGACCTATAGAATGGATTCTGCTCTAAACCTCTACTTAGACCTATAGAATGGATTCTGCTCTAAACCCCTACTTTTTTACTCTTATGAATACACACGTCTCTATAGAGAGGCCTCTCCTGTGTAGAGGACTGAAGAGTTGGTCTATTATGAAACAGAATTGAATCTCTCCTGTGTACCGTATAGATAGACGTGTCTTCACAAAGCTAAACTAGTACAATTGTAGAGCTATAGTTCTGAGATATTGTGGCATTGTCCCCGTTGAGAGGTACAGCACAGACTACACTAATCTTGCACAATGGCTACTCTGTGTGAAAGATTCACTGCAGTGATGAGTACAAGACGAAGGAAAAGCAGAGAGAGGGAGAGAAGAGGGAACATTTAGAGGAAAATAATAGCACATGACAGAACACTTTGGGCAGATAAAAAGAAATGGGAGAAAAACAGACTAGTGAGAATAGAAGTAACAAGATACTTTCAAAAAGTATTTCTCTCCTTCCCACTTTCTCTCTCTCTCTCTGTCGCTCTCTCCTTCCTCTCTCTGTCGCCCTCTCCTTCCTCTCTCTGTCGCTCTCTCCTTCCTCTCTCTGTCGCTCTCTCCTTCCCACTTTCTCTCTCTCTCTGTCGCTCTCTCCTTCCTCTCTCTGTCGCTCTCTCCTTCCTCTCTCTGTCGCTCTCTCCTTCCTCTCTCTGTCGCTCTCTCCTTCCTCTCTCTGTCGCCCTCTCCTTCCTCTCTCTGTCGCTCTCTCCTTCCTCTCTCTGTCGCTCTCTCCTTCCTCTCTCTGTCGCTCTCTCCTTCCTCTCTCTGTCGCTCTCTCCTTCCTCTCTTTCTGTCACTCTCTCCTTCCTCTCTCTGTCGCCCTCTCCTTCCTCTTTCTGTCGCTCTCTCCTTCCCACTTTCTCTCTTTTCTGTCGCTCTCTCCTTCTCTCTGTCGCTCTCTCCTTCCCACTTTCTCTCTCTTTCTGTCGCTCTCTCCTTCCCACTTTCTCTCTTTTCTGTCGCTCTCTCCTTCCTCTCTCTGTCGCTCTCTCCTTCCTCTCTCTGTCGCTCTCTCCTTCCCACTTTCTCTCTCTTTCTGTCGCTCTCTCCTTCCCACTTTCTCTCTCTTTCTTTCTGTCGTTTCTCTCCTTCCTCTCCTGTCGCTCCCCTCCTTCCTCTCTCTGTCTCTCTCTCCTTCCCACTTTCTCTCTCTTTCTGTCGCTCTCTCCTTCCCACTTTCTCTCTCTCCTTCCTCTCTCTGTCGCTCTCTCCTTCCCACTTTCTCTCTCTTTCTGCCGCTCTCTCCTTCCTCTCTCTGCCGCTCTCTCCTTCCTCTCTCTGTTGCTCTTTCCTTCCTCTTTCTGTCGCTCTCTCCTTCCCACTTTCTCTCTCTTTCTGTCACTCTCTCCTTCCTCTCTCTGTCGCTCTCTCCTTCCCACTTTCTCTCTTTTCTGTCGCTCTCTCCTTCTTCTCTCTGTCGTTCTCTCCTTCCTCTCTCTGTCGCTCTCTCCTTCCCACTTTCTCTCTCTTTCTGTCGCTCTCTCCTTCCTACTTTCTCTCTTTTCTGTCGCTCTCTCCTTCCTCTCTCTGTCGCTCTCTCCTTCCTCTCTCTGTCGCTCTCTCCTTCCCACTTTATCTCTCTTTCTGTCGCTCTCTCCTTCCCACTTTCTCTCTCTTTCTGTCGCTCTCTCCTTCCTCTCTCTGTCGTTCCCTCCTTCCTCTCTCTGTCGCTCTCTCCTTCCCACGTTCTCTCTCTTTCTGTCGCTCTCTCCTTCCCACTTTCTCTCCTTCCTCTCTCTGGCGCTCTCTCCTTCCCACTTTCTCTCTCTCCTTCCTCTTTCTGCCGCTCTCTCCTCCCTCTCTCTGTCGCTCTCTCCTTCCCACTTTCTCTCTCTCCTTCCTCTCTCTGTTGCTCTCACCTTCCCACTTTCTCTTTCTCTTTCGCTCTCTCCTTCCCATTTTCTCTCTCTCTCTGTCGCTCTCTCCTTCCCACTTTCTCTTTCTCTGTCGCTCTCTCCTTCCTCTCTCTGTCGCTCTCTCTTTCCTCTCTCTGTCGCTCTCTCCTTCCTCTCTCTGTCGCTCTCTCCTTCCCACTTTCGCTCTCTGTCGCTTTCTCCTTCCCACTTTCTCTCTCTTTCTGTCGCTCTCTCCTTCCCACTTTCTCTCTCTTTCTGTCACTCTCTCCTTCCTCTCTCTGTCGCTCTCTCCTTCCTCTCTCTGTCGCTCTCTCCTTCCCACTTTCTCTCTCTTTCTGTCGCTCTTTCTCTCCTTCCCACTTTCTCTCTCTCTGTCGCTCTCTCCTTCCTACTCTGTCTCTCTCTCCTTCCCACTTTCTCTCTCTCTGTCGCTCTCTCCTTCCTCTCTCTGTCGCTCTCTCCTTCCCACTTTCGCTCTCTGTCGCTTTCTCCTTCCCACTTTCTCTCTCTTTCTGTCGCTCTCTCCTTCCCACTTTCTCTCTCTTTCTGTCTCTCTCTCCTTCCCACTTTCTCTCTCTCTGTCGCTCTCTCCTTCCCACTTTCTCTCTCTCTGTCGCTCTCTCCTTCCTCTCTCTGTCGCTCTCTCCTTCCTCTCTCTATCGCTTTCTCCTTCCCACTTTCTCTCTCTCTGTCGCTCTCTCCTTCCCAGTTTCTCTCTCTCTGTCGCTCTCTCCTTCCTCTCTCTGTCGCTCTCTCCTTCCCACTTTCTCTCTGTCGCTCCCTCCTTCCTCTCTCTCTCTCTCTCTCTCTCTCTCTCTCTCCTTCCCACTTTCTCTCTCTTTCTGTCACTCTCTCCTTCCCACTTTCTCTTTCTCTCTGTCGCTCTCTCCTTCCTCTCTCTATCGCTCTCTCCTTCCCACTTTCTCTCTCTCTGTCGCTCTCTCCTTCCCACTTTCTCTCTCTCTGTCGCTCTCTCCTTCCCACTTTCTCTCTGTCGCTCCCTCCTTCCTCTCTCTCTCTCTCTCTCCTTCCCACTTTCTCTCTCTTTCTGTCACTCTCTCCTTCCCACTTTCTCTCTCTTTCTGTCGCTCTCTCCTTCCCACTTTCTCTCTCCTTCCCACTTTCTTTCTCTCTCTTTCTCTCTCCTTCCCACTTTCTTTTTCTCTCT
>NC_052329.1:272500-292500 GCF_016432855.1 Salvelinus namaycush
GATGGGCATGGGGTTGACTAGTTCTGTCTGTAGTCTTCATGTAGATGTGATGGGCATGGGGTTGACTAGTTCTGTCTGTAGTCTTCATGTAGATGTGATGGGCATGGGGTTGACTAGTTCTGTCCTGTAATCGTTCATGTAGATGTGATGGGCATGGGGTTGACTAGTTCTGTCTGTAGTCTTCATGTAGATGTGATGGGCATGGGGTTGACTAGTTCTGTCTGTAGTCTTCATGTAGATGTGATGGGCATGGGGTTGACTAGTTCTGTCTGTAGTCTTCATGTAGATGTGATGGGCATGGGGTTGACTAGTTCTGTCTGTAGTTTTCATGTAGATGTGATGGGCATGGGGTTGACTAGTTCTGTCTGTAGTCTTCATGTAGATGTGATGGGCATGGGGTTGACTAGTTCTGTCTGTAGTCTTCATGTAGATGTGATGGGCATGGGGTTGACTAGTTATGTCTGTAATCGTCATGTAGATGTGATGGGCATGGGGTTGACTAGTTCTGTCTGTAGTCTTCATGTAGATGTGATGGGCATGGGGTTGACTAGTTCTGTCTGTAGTCTTCATGTAGATGTGATGGGCATGGGGTTGACTAGTTCTGCCTGTAGTCTTCATGTTGATGTGATGGGCATGGGGTTGACTAGTTCTGTCTGTAGTTTTCATGTAGATGTGATGGGCATGGGGTTGACTAGTTCTGTCTGTAGTCTTCATGTAGATGTGATGGGCATGGGGTTGACTAGTTCTGTCTGTAGTCTTCATGTAGATGTGATGGGCATGGGGTTGACTAGTTCTGTCTGTAGTCTTCATGTAGATGTGATGGGCATGGGGTTGACTAGTTCTGCCTGTATTCTTCATGTAGATGTGATGGGCATGGGGTTGACTAGTTCTGTCTGTAGTTTTCATGTAGATGTTAATGGTATGGGGTTGACTAGTTCTGTCTGTAGTCTTCATGTAGATGTGATGGGCATGGGGTTGACTAGTTCTGTCTGTAGTCTTCATGTAGATGTGATGGGCATGGGGTTGACTAGTTCTGTCTGTAGTCTTCATGTAGATCTGACGGGCATGGGGTTGACTAGTTCTGTCTGTAGTCTTCATGTAGATGTGATGGGCATGGGGTTGACTAGTTCTGTCTGTAGTCTTCATGTAGATGTGATGGGCATGGGGTTGACTAGTTCTGTCTGTAGTCTTCATGTAGATGTGATGGGCATGGGGTTGACTAGTTCTGTCTGTAGTCTTCATGTAGATGTGATGGGCATGGGGTTGACTAGTTCTGTCTGTAGTCTTCATGTAGATGTGATGGGCATGGGGTTGACTAGTTCTGTCTGTAGTCTTCATGTAGATGTGATGGGCATGGGGTTGACTAGTTCTGTCTGTAGTCTTCATGTAGATGTGATGGGCATGGGGTTGACTAGTTCTGTCTGTAGTCTTCATGTAGATGTGATGGGCATGGGGTTGACTAGTTCTGTCTGTAGTCTTCATGTAGATGTGATGGGCATGGGGTTGACTAGTTCTGTCTGTAGTCTTCATGTAGATGTGATGGGCATGGGGTTGACTAGTTCTGTCTGTAGTCTTCATGTAGATGTGATGGGCATGGGGTTGACTAGTTCTGTCTGTAGTCTTCATGTAGATGTGATGGGCATGGGGTTGACTAGTTCTGTCTGTAGTCTTCATGTAGATGTGATGGGCATGGGGTTGACTAGTTCTGTCTGTAGTCTTCATGTAGATGTGATGGGCATGGGGTTGACTAGTTCTGTCTGTAGTCTTCATGTAGATGTGATGGGCATGGGGTTGACTAGTTCTGTCTGTAGTCTTCATGTAGATGTGATGGGCATGGGGTTGACTAGTTCTGTCTGTAGTCTTCATGTAGATGTGATGGGCATGGGGTTGACTAGTTCTGTCTGTAGTCTTCATGTAGATGTGATGGGCATGGGGTTGACTAGTTCTGTCTGTAGTCTTCATGTAGATGTGATGGGCATGGGGTTGACTAGTTCTGTCTGTAGTCTTCATGTAGATGTGATGGGCATGGGGTTGACTAGTTCTGTCTGTAGTCTTCATGTAGATGTGATGGGCATGGGGTTGACTAGTTCTGTCTGTAGTCTTCATGTAGATGTGATGGGCATGGGGTTGACTAGTTCTGTCTGTAGTCTTCATGTAGATGTGATGGGCATGGGGTTGACTAGTTCTGTCTGTAGTCTTCATGTAGATGTGATGGGCATTGGGTTGACTAGTTCTGTCTGTAGTCATCATGTAGATGTGATGGGCATGGGGTTGACTAGTTCTGTCTGTAGTCTTCATGTAGATGTGATGGGCATGGGGTTGACTAGTTCTGTCTGTAGTCTTCATGTAGATGTGATGGGCATGGGGTTGACTAGTTCTGTCTGTAGTCTTCATGTAGATGTGATGGGCATGGGGTTGACTAGTTCTGTCTGTAGTCTTCATGTAGATGTGATGGGCATGGGGTTGACTAGTTCTGTCTGTAGTCTTCATGTAGATGTGATGGGCATGGGGTTGACTAGTTCTGTCTGTAGTCTTCATGTAGATGTGATGGGCATGGGTTGACTAGTTCTGTCCTGTAGTCTTCATGTAGATGTGATGGGCATGGGGTTGACTAGTTCTGTCTGTAGTCTTCATGTAGATGTGATGGGCATGGGTTGACTAGTTCTGTCTGTAGTCTTCATGTAGATGTGATGGGCATGGGGTTGACTAGTTCTGTCTGTAGTCTTCATGTAGATGTGATGGGCATGGGGTTGACTAGTTCTGTCTGTAGTCTTCATGTAGATGTGATGGGCATGGGGTTGACTAGTTCTGTCTGTAGTCTTCATGTAGATGTGATGGGCATGGGGTTGACTAGTTCTGTCTGTAGTCTTCATGTAGATGTGATGGGCATGGGGTTGACTAGTTCTGTCTGTAGTCTTCATGTAGATGTGATGGGCATGGGGTTGACTAGTTCTGCCTGTAGTCTTCATGTAGATGTGATGGGCATGGGGTTGACTAGTTCTGTCTGTAGTTTTCATGTAGATGTGATGGGCATGGGGTTGACTAGTTCTGTCTGTAGTCTTCATGTAGATGTGATGGGCATGGGGTTGACTAGTTCTGTCTGTAGTCTTCATGTAGATGTGACGGGCATGGGGTTGACTAGTTCTGTCTGTAGTCTTCATGTAGTAGTGACGGGCATGGGGTTGACTAGTTCTGTCTGTAGTCTTCATGTAGATGTGATGGGCATGGGGTTGACTAGTTCTGTCTGTAGTCTTCATGTAGATGTGATGGGTATGGGGTTGACTAGTTCTGTCTGTAGTCTTCATGTAGATGTGACATGTAGATGTGATGGGCATGGGGTTGACTAGTTCTGTCTGTAGTCTTCATGTAGATGTGATGGGCATGGGGTTGACTAGTTCTGTCTGTAGTCTTCATGTAGATGTGATGGGCATGGGGTTGACTAGTTCTGTCTGTAGTCTTCATGTAGATGTGATGGGCATGGGGTTGACTAGTTCTGTCTGTAGTCTTCATGTAGATGTGATGGGCATGGGGTTGACTAGTTCTGTCTGTAGTCTTCATGTAGATGTGATGGGCATGGGGTTGACTAGTTCTGTCTGTAGTCTTCATGTAGATGTGATGGGCATGGGGTTGACTAGTTCTGTCTGTAGTCTTCATGTAGATGTGATGGGCATGGGGTTGACTAGTTCTGTCTGTAGTCTTCATGTAGATGTGATGGGCATGGGGTTGACTAGTTCTGTCTGTAGTCTTCATGTAGATGTGATGGGCATGGGGTTGACTAGTTCTGTCTGTAGTCTTCATGTAGATGTGATGGGCATGGGGTTGACTAGTTCTGTCTGTAGTCTTCATGTAGATGTGATGGGCATGGGGTTGACTAGTTCTGTCTGTAGTCTTCATGTAGATGTGATGGGCATGGGGTTGACTAGTTCTGTCTGTAGTCTTCATGTAGATGTGATGGGCATGGGGTTGACTAGTTCTGTCTGTAGTCTTCATGTAGATGTGATGGGCATGGGGTTGACTAGTTCTGTCTGTAGTCTTCATGTAGATGTGATGGGCATGGGGTTGACTAGTTCTGTCTGTAGTCTTCATGTAGATGTGATGGGCATGGGGTTGACTAGTTCTGTCTGTAGTCATCATGTAGATGTGATGGGCATGGGGTTGACTAGTTCTGTCTGTAGTCATCATGTAGATGTGATGGGCATGGGGTTGACTAGTTCTGTCTGTAGTCTTCATGTAGATGTGATGGGCATGGGGTTGACTAGTTCTGTCTGTAGTCTTCATGTAGATGTGATGGGCATGGGGTTGACTAGTTCTGTCTGTAGTCTTCATGTAGATGTGATGGGCATGGGGTTGACTAGTTCTTTCTGTAGTCTTCATGTAGATGTGATGGGCATGGGGTTGACTAGTTCTGTCTGTAGTCTTCATGTAGATGTGATGGGCATGGGGTTGACTAGTTCTGTCTGTAGTCTTCATGTAGATGTGATGGGCATGGGGTTGACTAGTTCTGTCTGTAGTCATCATGTAGATGTGATGGGCATGGGGTTGACTAGTTCTGTCTGTAGTCATCATGTAGATGTGATGGGCATGGGGTTGACTAGTTCTGTCTGTAGTCTTCATGTAGATGTGATGGGCACAGGACCATGTACACTGACTAGACAAAACATTAAGAACACTCTTTCCATGACGTAGACTGACCAGGTGAACCCAGGCGAACGCTATGATCCCTTATTGACGTCACTTGTTAAATCAGTGTAGATGAAGGGAGGAGACAGATTAAAGAATAATGTTTAAGCCTTGAGACAATTGAGACATGGATTGTGTATGTGCTGTAGCCCATTCGGCAAGACAAAAGATGGAAGTGCCTTTGAACAGGGTATGGTAGTAGGTGCCAGGCGCACCGGTTTGTTTCAAGAACTGCAATGCTGCTGGAGTCAACATGGGCCAGCATCCCTGTGGAACGCTTTCGACACCTTGCAGAGTCCACGCCCCGACAACTGGAGGCTGTTCTGAGGGTGAAAGTGTTTGGTAGACTCAGTGTATTCATGTTAACTCATGGAATGTATCCAGGAGGCATGTTAGAGCACAGCACCGCGTGGGTTAGTCATGTCCTTATGTCTGCATGTCATGGGCTGTTCCTCTAGCCTGTCTCTCTCCCTCCCCTTCTCACTCTCTCTTCCTCTTCTCTCTCTCTCTCTTCATCTTCCTCTTCTGTCTCTCTCTCCATCTTCCTCTTCTCTCTCTCTCTTCATCTTCCTCTTCTGTCTCTCTCTTCATCTTCCTCTTCTCTCTGTCTCTTCATCTTCCTCCTCTCTCTCTCTCTTCATCTTCCTCCTCTCTCTCTCTTCATCTTCCTCTTCTCTCTCTCTCTTCATCTTCCACTTCTCTCTCTCTCTTCATCTTCCTCTTCTCTCTCTCTCTTCATCTTCCTCTTCTCTCTCTCTCTTCATCTTCTTCTTCTCTCTCTCTCTTCATCTTCCTCTTCTCTCTCTCTTCATCTTCCTCTTCTGTCTCTCTCTTCATCTTCCTCTTCTCTCTCTCTTCATCTTCCTCTTCTGTCTCTCTCTTCATCTTCCTCTTCTGTCTCTCTCTTCCTCTTCTGTCTCTCTCTTCATCTTCCTCTTCTCTCTCTCTCTTCTCTCTCTCTCTTCATCTTCCTCTTCTGTCTCTCTCTTCATCTTCCTCTTCTCTCTCTCTTCATCTTCCTCTTCTGTCTCTCTCTTCATCTTCCTCTTCTCTCTCTCTTCATCTTCCTCTTCTGTCTCTCTCTTCATCTTCCTCTTCTCTCTCTCTTCATCTTCCTCTTCTGTCTCTCTCTTCATCTTCCTCTTCTGTCTCTCTCTCCATCTTCCTCTTCTCTCTCTCTCTTTAGCCTGTGCTGCTCACCTGCATTGAAGCACAGCCTCTTTCACTCTGTAAGCGTCTCTCTCCCGTCCCTCACTTCTCTCCTCTTCTACTCATTGCCACGCTGTGAGCCTCCTGGGAATCTGTGTCCACACTGCAGGAGACTGAGAGAGAGAGGTAGGGAGGTAGGGAGCAAGGAAGGGGAAAGAGAGAGAGAGAGACAGAGAGAAAGAAATAAGGACAGCAGGAGAGATCGAGAGAGAGACAGAGAGAGAGAGCGAGAGAGAGAGACAGAGTGAGACAGCAGGAGAGAGAGACAGAGAGAGAGACAACAGAAGAGAGCGAAAGAGAGAGAGACAGCAGGAGAGAGAGAGACAGCAGGAGAGAGAGAAAGAGGGAGAGACAGCAAGAGAGAGAGAGACAGCAGGAGAGAGAGAAAGAGAGAGAGACAGCAAGAGAGAGAGACAGCAGGAGAGACAGCAAGAGAGAGACAGCAGGAGAGAGAGAAAGAGAGAGACAGCAGGAGAGAGAGAAAGAGAGACAGCAGGTGAGAGAGAGAGAGACAGCAGGAGAGAGAGAGACAGCAGGAGAGAGAGAAAGAGAGAGAGACAGCAGGAGAGAGAGAAAGAGAGACAGCAGGAGAGAGAGAGAGAGAGAGAGAGAGAGACAGCAGGAGAGAGAGAAAGAGAGAGAGAGAGAAAGAGAGAGAGAGAGAGTAGAGAGAGAGAGATAGAGAGACAGCAGGAGAGAGAGAAAGAGAGAGAGAGAGAGAGAGTAGAGAGAGAGAGACAGCAGGAGATAGAGAGAGAGAGTGCGAGTGAGAGAGAGAGAGATAGATAGAGAGAGAGAGAGACAGCAGGAGATAGAGAGAGTGCGAGAGAGAGCGAGACAGAGGGAGAGATAGAGAGATAGAGAGAGAGACACCCAACAATTAGACCTAACCAAATCATGAGAAAACAAAAAGATAATTACTTGACACATTGGAAAGAATTAACAAAAAAACTGAGCAAACTAGAATGCTATTTGGCCCTGAACAGAGAGGACACAGTGGCAGAATACCTGACCACTGTGACTGACCCAAACTTAAGGAAAGCTTTGACTATGTACAGACTCAGTGAGCATAGCCTTGCTATTGAGAAAGGCTGCTGTAGGCAGACCTGGCTCTCAAGAGAAGACAAGCTATGTGCACACTGCCTACAAAATGAGGTGGAAACTGAGCTGCACTTCCTAACCTCCTGCCAAATGTATGACCATATTAGAGACACATATTTCCCTCAGATTACACAGATCCACAAACAATTTGAAAACAAACCCAATTTCAATAAACTCCCATATCTACTGGGTGAAATACCACAGTGTGCCATCACAGCAACAAGATCTATGACCTGTTGCCACAAGAAAAGGGCAACCAGTGAAGAACAAACACCATTGTAAAATACAACCCATTTTTATGCTTATATGTTTTACTATTTGCACATATGATATTTGTAATGTCTTTATTATTTTGGAACTTCTGTAAGTGTAATGTTTACTGTTAATTTTTATTGCTTATTTCACTTTTGTTTATTATCTAGTTCACTTGCTCTGGCAACGTTAACTTCTTGTCAATAGGGGGAGCTGTTAGCACTATTTTTTTCTTGACCTTTCCAAATTAAACTGCCTCGTACTCAATTCTTGCTCGTACAATATGCATATTATTATTACTATTGGATAGAAAACACTCTCTAGTTTCTAAAACCGTTTGAATTATGTCTGTGGGTGAACCAGAACTCTTTCTGCAGCGAAATCCATGACAGGAACTGCGAAGGTCTGAAAACGAAGCTCTGTTCTGAGATCAGTTTTAAAGCCCTGTATGTGTCGTATGGGTCGACATGAACTGCACCCGCCTTCCCCTGGATGTCAGTAACCAATGAGAAGTGGAATGGGGTCTCTACGTCATTCTCAGAGTTTATAAATGGCCAAGGAGCGAGGGGGACTCTCTTTTCGACGTTCGCCTTTACGCAAAGCAGGACCTCAGCATGGCATTTTGGAACGCTCAGTTATCGACCTTAAATATATCCGTCTTTAATTTAATTCGATATAGGTGTTAGAAGCATCATAACGAAGTTATTTTAAACCGAGTTATATCAGTTTATGCGAGTATATTGCTATTTACGGAATTTCCTTAGAATTACGTTTTGGGGATTTGGGCATGCTGTAGCCACATAGCTACTGTTAGCGGCTAATTCCGAAGTTGAAGGCCGACGTTTTACAACCAAGCAAGGATTCTTTTGGACAAAGGACCACTTGGCCAAGATTCTGATGGAAGCTCGTCCAAAAGTAAGAGCTATTTATGATGTTATTCCGTATTTATGTGGAAAAATGTAAACGGATTTGTCCACCATTATTGCGGCACTAGTCTGGCTGTAACGCACACTGTATGTCTAGTAACGTTAATTTTAAAAATCTAACTCAGCGGTTGCATTAATAACTAATGCATCTTTCATTTGATGTCCAACCTGTATTTTTTAGTCAAGTTTACGATTATTTATTGATTAGATTAGGTGCCTTTCCAAGATGGCGCTGGCTAGAATGCATGACTTGTTGCCACTGATCACATTGTATAACCACGATTTGTGCTGCTAAATATGCACATTTTCGAAAAAAAACTATATGAATTGTGTAATATGATGTTACAGGACTGTCATCTGAAGAATTCTGAGAAGGTTAGTGAAAAGATTAATAGCGTTTGGTGGTTTATAACGTTATTGCTATTTTTGGCTTGAATCAATGCTACTGTGTGACTGACTATTGTAGTAAGCTAAGATAACACTATATTGTGTTTTCGCTGTAAAACACTTAGAAAATCTGAAATATTGTCTTGATTCACAAGATCTGTGTCTTTCAATTGCTGTACGCTGTGTATTTTTAAGAAATGTTTTATGATGAGTAATTAGCTAATACACGATGGTCTCTGTAGTTATTCTAGTCATTTTAGTGATAGTTGTGATGGGGGCTGCAATTGTAAACTATGATTTATACCTGAAATATGCACATTTTTCTAACAAAACCTATGCTATACAATAAATATGTTATCAGACTGTCATCTGATGAGGTTTGTTTCTTGGTTAGTGGCTATTTATATCTTTATTTGGTCGAATTTGTGATAGCTACTGATGCAGTAAGAAAATGGTGGAGTAAGAAAATTGTTGTCTTTTGCTAACGTGGTTAGCTAATAGATTTACATATTGTGTCTTCCCTGTAAAACATTTTAAAAATCAGAGATGATGGCTTGAATCACAAGATCTGTATCTTTCATTTGGTGTCTTGGACTTGTGATTTCATGAACATTTTATTTTATGATATCCCTGTAACTTTAGGCTAGGCTATGCTAGTCAGCTTTTGTGATGGGGGGGATCCCGGATCCGGGTTTGTGAGGCGTTAGAGGTTAAAATATGTTTCCCATACCTTGAATTGAGAGAGAGGCGGGGATAACAGTGGATATAGCTGACCCCTGGGCAGCATGAATAATGTACTTGGCTCCCTCAACGGACGACACTTTTACACCTTCTCCGACTGCTCTCACACTCTTACTCTTCTTTCCCTCCTCTTCCTCCTCCTCTTCCTCCTCCTCCTCTCTCCCTCCTCTTCTTCCCCCTTATCTCTCCCTGTTCTTCCTCCTCCTCTCTCCCTCCTCTTCCTCCTCCTCCTCTTTATCTCTCCCTCCTCTTCCTCCTTATCTCTCCCTGTTCTTCCTCCTCCTTCTCTCTCCCTCCTCTTCCTCCTCTCTCCCTCCTCTTCCTCCTCCTCTCTCACTCCTCCTATTCCTCCTCCTTCTCTCTCCCTGTTCTTCCTCCTCCTCCTCTCTCCCTCCTCTTCCTCCTCCTCCTCTCTCCCTCCTCTTTATCTCTCCCTCCTCTTTATCTCTCCCTCCTCTTCCTCCTCCTCCTCTCTCCCTCCTCCTAATGTTCGTTCTCTCTCCTGCTGATCAGCTCCTCCTGAACCCTCCCCTCACACAGAGGAGACATGTTGTATAATGCTGTACTCAGATCAGCTCCTCCTGAACCCTCCCCTCACACAGAGGAGACATGTTGTATAATGCTGTACTCAGATCAGCTCCTCCTGAACCCTCCCCTCACACAGAGGAGACATGTTGTATAATGCTGTACTCAGATCAGCTTCTCCTGAACCCTCACCTCACACAGAGGAGACATGTTGTATAATGCTGTACTCAGATCAGCTCCTCCTGAACCCTCCCCTCACACAGAGGAGACATGTTGTATAATGCTGTACTCAGATCAGCTTCTCCTGAACCCTCCCCTCACACAGAGGAGACATGTTGTATAATGCTGTACTCAGATCAGCTCCTCCTGAACCCTCCCCTCACACAGAGGAGACATGTTGTATAATGCTGTACTCAGATCAGCTCCTCCTGAACCCTCCCCTCACACAGAGGAGACATGTTGTATAATGCTGTACTCAGATCAGCTCCTCCTGAACCCTCCCCTCACACAGAGGAGACATGTTGTATAATGCTGTACTCAGATCAGCTCCTCCTGAACCCTCCCCTCACACAGAGGAGACATGTTGTATAATGCTGTACTCAGATCAGCTCCTCCTGAACCCTCACCTCACACAGAGGAGACATGTTGTATAATGCTGTACTCAGATCAGCTCCTCCTGAACCCTCCCCTCACACAGAGGAGACATGTTGTATAATGCTGTACTCAGATCAGCTCCTCCTGAACCCTCACCTCACACAGAGGAGACATGTTGTATAATGCTGTACTCAGATCAGTGTTGGCAGGCCCAGGCAGAACAGACTATATGTTGTGGTATTGTTAATAAAGCACTATGAGGGTGAAATACCTATTTTTTACTTCAAGATTGCACTGTTGGTTAGGGCCTGTAAGTAAACATTTCACTGTAAGGTCTACACCTGTTGTATTCGTCGCACGTGACAAATAATATTTTATTTGATTTGATTTAATCATGACATGGCACACTGCACCTCCAGGAAAATGCTTCTGAAAGGTTCTGGAAACGTTGGCAGAAGAGATGTGTGAGATTTCGTAATGTTCCTTATCCTGTTTGGTTCCTGTTTTCTGTGTGGACAGGAAGTTATGACGGGGAGCTGACGGTGTGGAACAACAGCACAGAGAACGCCCTGAGAAAGCTCCGTCCAGATCCTGAGAGAGAACGCAGCAGGCCTCAGACGGGTCAGAACCACACGGACACACCACCTGTCAAACTAACTACTACAACTACTGCTACTTAAACCCCCACACTCTACACAACACTTTAACACAAACGTCCTTTCAATGACCCCATATCTTCAGTGTGTAATTTGAACGGCGAAGAGGACTCAGAGAGCAGCGATGGCGTCTCCAGACTCTTCTTCCTGCCAGGACGTAAGGGCGTTGCCACCGTTGGTGAGCGATGGTACTTTTGTAAACTCCTGTGAAAGGATACGTGATTCTATTATACTATTCTAGTCACTGACTGGCCCTGTTCTGGTCTGTAGGTGGAGCGGACCTGGTCTCATGTGGCGGTTCTGGTCTGGTTCGGTTCTGGAACACGGTCCGTAGCGGTCTGGTTGCTGTGTTCACAGCTCATAAAGACATAGGGTCCATCATCATGACCATGTCCGCCTGTGGTCGATACCTGATCACTGCTGACATGGAGGGAACCCTGAAGACCTGGGGCATACAGGTGGGAGAGAGAGAGAGAGAAACTAGGCCCAGATGTTTCCTTTTTAGCTGATTTAATGGTCTGTGATTATATGTTGTGGTGTTCTGTGTGTTTGTTTGTCTGCCTGTCCATTAGGAATACTGCGTCCTGCCCAGCGACGGAGTGACCAATAAGGCTCCAGAATTGCTGGGTAGTCTCCGCCCACACATGGACTGTGTAACTCACCTGGAGACGTGTCTCCATGGCGACAGGCTCCTCCTCCTCTCAGCATCTGCAGACTGTAGCGTAGCTCTCAGCTACCTGCCTGGGGACACTGTGGGCGTGTTTGGACAGGTGTGTGTCTGTGTTTGTGTCTGTGTGTGCTCAGCCACAGGTGTGTAACAGGTACTCAGGGTAGGACCATCCTCCTCAGTGAATTTCATAACATTTTTAATTGTAAAACATTAAAAGTTATCCTTTTTAGATAAAACTATAATCACGTCACCAAACAATTGATTAAAACACACTATTTTGCGAAGATGGTCTACAGTTTCCTCAACAGCACGGTTTGTGCATTGAAGTCCACAAGCAAAAGGACAATGTGAGAGGAGGAGAGCGCATAGAAGGAATACAACGTGGCTGCTATGAAAGTGAACTGTGTTTACGCGTGATCAGGGGTGTATTCATTCCACCGATTCTGTTGAAAATGTTTTCTTAAAACAGAAACAAACGGAACAAAACGGGGATTAACATACCTGAATTTGTCCAATAGAAACTCTCATTTGCAACTGTTGGACTAATGATTACACCCTATATCAGCTAGATGCAGGCAAGAGTGTGCAAGGCGGTATTGAATGTCACTGTTTGTCGCCTCAAATTTGTCTCTTGACGTTGTAAACTTTAATTCATAGGCTAGGTTGTATCAACCTCATGATGGGTATAGGGAAAATTAGAGTATCATGTAGCAGCCTAAACCTATCGCTGTTACATTGAACTGGGCGAATGGAGTATGAATGAGAGTCATCCAATATGATATAATAAAAATAAGGCCATACTCATGAAAAAAAATATTGTCCTCCCTTAAAACGGGACCGACCACCACTGACTTACACACCCAGTAACCCTATGCACTCTGGTAGACAGTGATTATCACTCTGGTAGACAGTGATTATCACTCTGGTAGATCTGGTCGACAGTGTTTATCACTCTGGTAGACAGTGTTTATCACTCTGGTAGACAGTGTTTATCACTCTGGTAGACAGTGATTATCACTCTGGTAGACAGTGATTATCACTCTGGTAGACAGTGATTATCACTCTGGTAGACAGTGTTTATCACTCTGGTAGACAGTGTTTATCACTCTGGTAGACAGTGATTATCACTCTGGTAGACAGTGATTACCACTCTGGTAGATCTGGTAGGCAGTGATATATTGCTCTGATAGGCAGTGATGATCACTCTGGTAGACAGTGTTAACCACTCTGGTAGATCTGGTAGGCAGTGATTATCACTCTGGTAGACAGTGATTATCACTCTGGTAGATCTGGTAGGCAGTGATTATCACTCTGGTAGACAGTGATTATCACTCTGGTAGACAGTGATTATCACTCTGGTAGACAGTGATTACCACTCTGGTAGACAGTGTTTATCACTCTGGTAGACAGTGATTATCACTCTGGTAGACAGTGTTTACCACTCTGGTAGATCTGGTAGGCAGTGATTATCACTCTGGTAGACAGTGATTATCACTCTGGTAGACAGTGATTATCACTCTGGTAGGCAGTGATTATCACTCTGGTAGGCAGTGTTAACTACTCTGGTAGGCAGTGTTAACTACTCTGGTAGGCAGTGATTATCACTCTGGTAGACAGTGATTATCACTCTGGTAGACAGTGATTATCACTCTGGTAGACCGTGATTATCACTCTGGTAGGCAGTGATTATCACTCTGGTAGGCAGTGTTAACCACTCTGGTAGACAGTGTTAACCACTCTGGTAGATCTGGTAGACAGTGTTTACCACTCTGGTAGACAGTGTTTATCACTCTGGTAGACAGTGATTATCACTCTGGTAGACAGTGATTATCACTCTGATAGGCAGTGATTATCACTCTGATAGGCAGTGATTATCACTCTGGTAGACAGTGATTATCACTCTGGTAGACAGTGTTTATCACTCTGGTAGACAGTGTTTATCACTCTGGTAGACAGTGATTATCACTCTGGTAGACAGTGTTTATCACTCTGGTAGACAGTGATTATCACTCTGGTAGGCAGTGATTATCACTCTGGTAGGCAGTGATTATCACTCTGGTAGGCAGTGTTAACTACTCTGGTAGACAGTGTTAACCACTCTGGTAGACAGTGATTATCACTCTGGTAGACAGTGATTATCACTCTGGTAGGCAGTGATTATCACTCTGGTAGGCAGTGATTATCACTCTGGTAGGCAGTGATTATCACTCTGATAGGCAGTGATTATCACTCTGGTAGGCAGTGTTAACCACTCTGGTAGACCGTGTTAACCACTCTGGTAGACAGTGATTATCACTCTGGTAGACAGTGATTATCACTCTGGTAGACAGTGATTATCACTCTGGTAGACAGTGATTATCACTCTGGTAGGCAGTGATTATCACTCTGGTAGGCAGTGATTATCACTCTGGTAGACAGTGATTATCACTCTGGTAGACATTGTTAACCACTCTGGTAGACAGTGTTTATCACTCTGGTAGACAGTGATTATCACTCTGGTAGACAGTGTTTACCACTCTGGTAGATCTGGTAGCCAGTGATTATTGCTCTGATAGGCAGTGATGATCACTCTGGTAGACAGTGTTAACCACTCTGGTAGATCTGGTAGACAGTGTTTACCACTCTGGTAGACAGTGTTTATCACTCTGGTAGACAGTGATTATCACTCTGGTAGACAGTGATTATCACTCTGGTAGGCAGTGATTATCACTCTGGTAGGCAGTGTTAACTACTCTGGTAGACAGTGATTATCACTCTGGTAGACAGTGATTATCACTCTGGTAGACAGTGATTATCACTCTGGTAGACAGTGATTATCACTCTGGTAGACAGTGATTATCACTCTGGTAGGCAGTGATTATCACTCTGGTAGGCAGTGATTATCACTCTGGTAGGCAGTGATTATCACTCTGGTAGGCAGTGTTAACCACTCTGGTAGGCAGTGTTAACCACTCTGGTAGACAGTGATTATCACTCTGATAGACAGTGATTATCACTCTGGTAGGCAGTGATTATCACTCTGGTAGGCAGTGTTAACCACTCTGGTAGACAGTGTTTATCACTCTGGTAGACAGTGTTTACCACTCTGGTAGACAGTGTTTATCACTCTGGTAGACAGTGATTATCACTCTGGTAGACAGTGTTTATCACTCTGGTAGACAGTGTTTACCACTCTGGTAGACAGTGTTTATCACTCTGGTAGACAGTGATTATCACTCTGGTAGACATTGTTAACCACTCTGGTAGACAGTGTTAACCACTCTGGTAGATCTGGTAGACAGTGATTATCACTCTGGTAGACCGTGATTATCACTCTGGTAGACAGTGATTATCACTCTGGTAGACAGTGATTATCACTCTGGTAGACATTGTTAACCACTCTGGTAGACAGTGATTATCACTCTGGTAGATCTGATCGACAGTGTTTATCACTCTGACTGAGTGTGTGTACAGTATGTGGGAGGTGTGTGGTTGATGAATCAGAAGTGAAAGCCGGACTAAACTCTCTTTACAAGTGTGTTTGTAAAAAAATTGTTTACCCCTCCCCCCCCCACACACATCTTTAGGAGGAGCACTGGCGTTTGGATGGGCCTGGATCTGTCCAAGTGGGAGAAGGAGAGCCTAAAGAGGGGACAGTGTCACCGCAGAGCCCCAGTGGTACAGACCCTGAGTTTGACAGCCAACCCCACAAGATGCGGGAGGAGAGAAGGGCAGTAGTGGAGACAGAGGAGGCTGGAGACAACACAGGCCTGGAGACAGAGGAGGCTGGAGACAACACAGGCCTGGAGACAGAGGAGGCTGGAGACAACACAGGCCTGGAGACAGAGGAGCTGGGGACAATGTAAGTTCTCACTGTGTCACAGCAAGACATTCTGAGCTTTATGATGCTAATACGTCCTGAAAAGGACTGTACTGTACACAGTTAGAAAACCCACTGGAGACAAATAGACTGAACATACTGTACACAGCTAGAAAACCCACTGGAGACAAATTGACTGAACATACTGTACACAGTTAGAAAACCCACTGGAGACAAATTGACTGAACATACTGTACACACTGGAGATGGGTACAACAACACATGTTGACTGAACATACTGTACACACTGGAGATGGGTACAACAACACATGTTGACTGAACATACTGTACACACTGGAGATGGGTACAACAACACATATTGACTGAACATACTGTACACACTGGAGATGGGTACAACAACACATGTTGACTGAACATACTGTACACACTGGAGATGGGTACAACAACACATGTTGACTGAACATACTGTACACACTGGAGATGGGTACAACAACACATGTTGACTGAACATACTGTACACACTGGAGATGGGTACAACAACACATGTTGACTGAACATACTGTACACACTGGAGATGGGTACAACAACACATGTTGACTGAACATACTGTACACACTGGAGATGGGTACAACAACACATGTTGACTGAACATACTGTACACACTGGAGATGGGTACAACAACACATATTGACTGAACATACTGTACACACTGGAGATGGGTACAACAACACATGTTGACTGAACATACTGTACACACTGGAGATGGGTACACCAACACATGTTGACTGAACATACTGTACACACTGGAGATGGGTACACCAACACATGTTGACTGAACATACTGTACACACTGGAGATGGGTACAACAACACATGTTGACTGAACATACTGTACACACTGGAGATGGGTACACCAACACATGTTGACTGAACATACTGTACACACTGGAGATGGGTACAACAACACATGTTGACTGAACATACTGTACACACTGGAGATGGGTACAACAACACATGCTGACTGAACATACTGTACACACTGGAGATGGGTACAACAACACATGTTGACTGAACATACTGTACACACTGGAGATGGGTACAACAACACATGTTGACTGAACATACTGTACACACTGGAGATGGGTACAACAACACATGTTGACTGAACATACTGTACACACTGGAGATGGGTACAACAACACATGTTGACTGAACATACTGTACACACTGGAGATGGGTACAACAACACATGTTGACTGAACATACTGTACACACTGGAGATGGGTACAACAACACATATTGACTGAACATACTGTACACACTGGAGATGGGTACAACACCACATGTTGACTGAACATACTGTACACACTGGAGATGGATACAACAACACATGTTGACTGAACATACTGTACACACTGGAGATGGGTACAACAACACATATTGACTGAACATACTGTACACACTGGAGATGGGTACAACAACACATATTGACTGAACATACTGTACACACTGGAGATGGGTACAACAACACATGTTGACTGAACATACTGTACACACTGGAGATGGGTACAACAACACATATTGACTGGAGATGGGTACAACAACACATATTGACTGAACATACTGTACACACTGGAGATGGGTACAACAACACATGTTGACTGAACATACTGTACACACTGGAGATGGGTACAACAACACATGTTGACTGAACATACTGTACACACTGGAGATGGGTACAACAACACATGTTGACTGAACATACTGTACACACTGGAGATGGGTACAACAACACATGTTGACTGAACATACTGTACACACTGGAGATGGGTACAACAACACATATTGACTGAACATACTGTACACACTGGAGATGGGTACAACAACACATATTGACTGAACATACTGTACACACTGGAGATGGGTACAACAACACATATTGACTGAACATACTGTACACACTGGAGATGGGTACAACAACACATGTTGACTGAACATACTGTACACACTGGAGATGGGTACAACAACACATGTTGACTGAACATACTGTACACACTGGAGATGGGTACAACAACACATGTTGACTGAACATACTGTACACACTGGAGATGGGTACAACAACACATATTGACTGAACATACTGTACACACTGGAGATGGGTACAACAACACATATTGACTGAACATACTGTACACACTGGAGATGGGTACAACAACACATATTGACTGAACATACTGTACACACTGGAGATGGGTACAACAACACATATTGACTGAACATACTGTACACACTGGAGATGGGTACAACAACACATATTGACTGAACATACTGTACACACTGGAGATGGGTACAACAACACATATTGACTGAACATACTGTACACACTGGAGATGGGTACAACAACACATATTGACTGAACATACTGTACACACTGGAGATGGGTACAACAACACATGTTGACTGAACATACTGTACACACTGGAGATGGGTACAACAACACATGTTGACTGAACATACTGTACACACTGGAGATGGGTACAACAACACATGTTGACTGAACATACTGTACACACTGGAGATGGGTACAACAACACATATTGACTGAACATACTGTACACACTGGAGATGGGTACAACAACACATGTTGACTGAACATACTGTACACACTGGAGATGGGTACAACAACACATGTTGACTGAACATACTGTACACACTGGAGATGGGTACAACAACACATGTTGACTGAACATACTGTACACACTGGAGATGGGTACAACAACACATGTTGACTGAACATACTGTACACACTGGAGATGGGTACAACAACACATGTTGACTGAACATACTGTACACACTGGAGATGGGTACAACAACACATGTTGACTGAACATACTGTACACACTGGAGATGGGTACAACAACACATGTTGACTGAACATACTGTACACACTGGAGATGGGTACAACAACACATGTTGACTGAACATACTGTACACACTGGAGATGGGTACAACAACACATGTTGACTGAACATACTGTACACACTGGAGATGGGTACAACAACACATGTTGACTGAACATACTGTACACACTGGAGATGGGTACAACAACACATGTTGACTGAACATACTGTACACACTGGAGATGGGTACACCAACACATGTTGACTGAACATACTGTACACACTGGAGATGGGTACAACAACACATGTTGACTGAACATACTGTACACACTGGAGATGGGTACAGCAACACATATTGACTGAACATACTGTACACACTGGAGATGGGTACAACAACACATATTGACTGAACATACTGTACACACTGGAGATGGGTACAACAACACATGTTGACTGAACATACTGTACACACTGGAGATGGGTACAACAACACATGTTGACTGAACATACTGTACACACTGGAGATGGGTACAACAACACATGTTGACTGAACATACTGTACACACTGGAGATGGGTACACCAACACATATTGACTGAACATACTGTACACACTGGAGATGGGTACAACAACACATGTTGACTGAACATACTGTACACACTGGAGATGGGTACAACAACACATGTTGACTGAACATACTGTACACACTGGAGATGGGTACAACAACACATGTTGACTGAACATACTGTACACACTGGAGATGGGTACAACAACACATATTGACTGAACATACTGTACACACTGGAGATGGGTACAACAACACATGTTGACTGAACATACTGTACACACTGGAGATGGGTACAACAACACATATTGACTGAACATACTGTACACACTGGAGATGGGTACAACAACACATGTTGACTGAACATACTGTACACACTGGAGATGGGTACAACAACACATGACATAATGTCTTTCATTTAGTAATTCACTGTGATGTCATGTAATGTCTGTATGATGTGTGTGTCTGCATGATGTGTGTGTCTGCATGATGTGTGTGTCTGCATGATGTGTGTGTGTGTCTGCATGATGTGTGTGTCTGCATGATGTGCGTGTCTGCATGATGTGTGTGTCTGCATGATGTGTGTGTCTGCATGATGTGCGTGTCTGCATGATGTGTGTGTGTCTGCATGATGTGTGTGTCTGCATGATGTGTGTGTCTGCATGATGTGTGTGTCTGCATGATGTGTGTGTCTGCATGATGTGTGTGACTGCATGATGTGCGTGTCTGCATGATGTGTGTGTGTGTCTGCATGATGTGCGTGTCTGCATGATGTGTGTGTCTGCATGATGTGTGTGTCTGCATGATGTGTGTTTCTGCATGATGTGTGTGTCTGCATGATGTGTGTTTCTGCATGATGTGTGTGTCTGCATGATGTGCGTGTCTGCATGATGTGTGTGTCTGCATGATGTGTGTGTCTGCATGATGTGCGTGTCTGCATGATGTGCGTGTCTGCATGATGTGCGTGTCTGCATGA
>NC_052329.1:295000-310000 GCF_016432855.1 Salvelinus namaycush
ATGTCTCTCTGCTTCCTCTCATGAAAAAGTACTACTAAATTACTACTACACAATATCTACACAAAACCTACTGGTTTTAATACTTGATTGCTATTGAGATGTGTAGTAAACCAGTATTGATTGATGTAGTAATTAGTGATAAATTGGGACGTTTCACGACTTGTGAGCACTTCATATTTCCTACTCAATTCTGGCATGTATTGATGGAACTAACCACTAGGCTGATGGAACATGGCATGTATTGATGGAACTAACCACTAGGCTGATGGAACATGGCATGTATTGATGGAACTAACCACTAGGCTGATGGAACATGGCATGTATTGATGGAACTAACCACTAGGCTGATGGAACATGGCATGTATTGATGGAACTAACCACTAGGCTGATGGAACATGGCATGTATTGATGGAACTAACCACTAGGCTGATGGAACATGGCATGTATTGATGGAACTAACCACTAGGCTGATGGAACATGGCATGTATTGATGGAACTAACCACTAGGCTGATGGAACATGCCAGAATTGAGTAGGAAATATGAAGTGCTCACAAGTCGAATTACAACAAAATGCCTATACATTTCTGCTGTATGCCGACTGCCATTTACCTGTGTAGTGTTGTGTCAGTACTGATCACTACTACTGAGTTGATCCTGATCCTTTTTCATTTCCTACATTAAACGTTTTGAATGACTATTGAAAATGGACACATGTATTACTGGTTGCCTATTCAGAATCACTATTTATTTTTATTTGACTAGGAAAGTCAGTTAAGAACAAATTATTATTTATAATGACGGCCTAGGAACAGTGCCTTGTTCAGGGGCAGAACAACAGATGTTCTACCTTGTCAGCTCGGGGATTCGATCCAGCAACCTTTCGGTTACAAGTCCAACGCTCTAACCACTAGGCTACCTGCCTTAATTCACTAACGTGTCACTAGTAGGCTAATGCACATGTTCTTTCCTCAAGTTTCTAACTGTAGTTATATAATCAAACAATAAATAATACTCTTACAGACAAAATTAAATGGGTCTATTTATATAATGAATATGAGTTTTCGGGGTGGGCTAAAATAATTAAATATTAAAGCTTTAAACCTCTCACTAAAAGCTTCACTCATACATAAATTATCCTTAAACCCAAAATGGTTATCCAGTAGACAGGCTCATCCGTTTTGCCTTTATACGGATTACAACTTCTCATTTCCCACTAATTGAAAATGACATGTTGTTTAAAGTATCGTCCTTTCTTCAACAAGCCATACAAAGCTGCTGACATTTTCAGTTTTATCCTCCAGAAAAGACAGAACAAATATTACAACAAATATTATGGTTAAACTCAAATATACTGGTTAATAAAAAAAAGCATTCTTTATGGTTAAAATAAATAAATAATTGGTATTATATTTATTAATGATATTATGAATAGAAACGGAGGAATTATGTCACATGCAGTTATTGAAAATATATGGTAATATCTTCTCAAACCAAATTTACAACCAACTGATTGCAGCATTACCACAAAAATAGAGGAGGCAAGTAGAAAAGGGAGAAGTTAGGGAACTTGTTTGCCTGCCATATATTAAAGATACAAATTGGCTGAAAGGAACTGGCATAAATAGAAAAATATAGCAGTTTCATTTGAGGACAAAAATCTTGACAGCTGTGCCACACAGGTTCCAAAATAAATGGGAAGAGATTTTCAGTGAAGCGATTCCATGAAACATGGTTTATGAACTGACACAAAAACAACACGATTCAACACTTAGAGTTTTTCACTTGAAATTATTATACAAAATTATTTTTCAATTGAAATTATTATACAAAATTATTTTTCAATTGAAATTATTATATAAAATTATTTTTCAATTGAAATTATTATACAAAATTATTGCCACCAACAGAATGCTATATAAATGGGGCATACAACAATCTCAGCTCTGTAGATTTTGCTGCGAAGAGACAGAATCACTAATATAATTTGTTCTGGTATTGTCCCTATGTAGCTGGTTTCTGGTCACAGGTTCAGGAATGGTTAAAAAATCACAACATTCCCTTAAAATGAACCTTACAAATTGCAGTGTTGGGCGATTTGGAAAGCCATAGTCAGTCCAATAAATAATATAATAATACTCGTAGGAAAGGTTTTCATTTTTAGCTCACAATCTGTGGATACTATTGGATTAGAAAGGTTCAAAATGTATGTAAAACATCACAGATCAATTGAAAAATATATGGAACATGGAAACCAAACGAGGGTGGTCTATGGTGATAGGTGGGATGGGCTGAGAGTTGGGATTAAAGAGTTTATATTTGGTAATCTATTATTGTTATGTGACTGCTTTATATAAAAGTACCATGTATGTAAAATGTGTATGTAAAATGTATGTACAGTACGAGTCAGAAGTTTGGACACACCTACTCATTCAAGGGTTTTTCTTTATTTTTACTATTTTCTACATTGTAGAATAATAGTGAAGACATCAAAACTATGAAATAACACATATGGAATCATGTAGTAACCAAAAAAGTATTAAACAAATTAAAATATATTTTAGATTTTAGATTCTTCAAAGTAGCCACCCTTTGCCTTGATGACAGCTTTGCATTCTCTCAACCAGCTTAATGAGAAATGCTTTTCCAACAGTCTTGAAGGAGTTCCCACATATGCTGAGCACTTGTTGGTTGCTTTTCCTTGACTCTGTGGTCCAACTCATCCCAAACCATCTCAATTGGGTTGAGGTCAGGTGATTGTGGAGGCCAGGTCATCTGATGCAGTACACCATCACTCTCCTTGGTCAAATAACCCTTACACAGCCTGGAGGTGTGTTTTGGATCATTGTCCTGTTGAAAAACAAATGATTGTCCCACTAAGCGCAAACCAGATGGGATGGCATATCACTGCAGAATGCTGTGGTAGCCATGCTGGTTAAGTGTGCATTGAATTCTAAATAAATAACTGACAGTATCACCAGAAAAGCAACCCCACACCATCACACCTCCTCCTCCATGCTTCACGGTGGGAACCACACATGCGAAGATCATCCGTTCACCTACTCTGCGTCTCACAACGACACAGCAGCTGGAACCAAAAATCTCAAATTTGGACTCATCAGACCAAAGAACAGATTTCCACCAGTCTAATGTCCATTTCTCGTGTTTCTTGGCTCAAGCAAGTCTCTTCTTCTTATTGGTGTCCTTTAGTAGTGGTTTCTTTGCATCAATTTGACCATGAAGGCCTGATTCACACAGTCTCCTCTGAACAGTTGATGTTGAGATGTGTCTGTTACTTGAACTCTGTGGAAGAAGCATTTATTTTGGGCTGCAATCTGAAGGGCAGTTAACTCTAATGAACTTATCCTCTGCAGCAGAGGAAACTCTGGGTCTTCCTTTCCTGTGGCGGTCCTCATGAGAGACAGTTTCATCAAGGTTTTTGCAACTGCACTTGAAGAAACTTTCAAAGTTCTTGAAATTTTCTGCATTGACTGACCTTCATGTCTTAAAGTAATGATGGACTGTCATTTCCCTTTGCTTATTTGAGCTGTTCTTGCCATAATATGGACTTAGGGCTATCTTCTGTATACCACCCCTACCTTGTCACAACACAACTGATTGGCTCAAACGCATTAAGAAAGAAAGAAATTCCACAAATTAACTTTTAAAAAGGCACACCTGTTAATTGAAATGCATTCCAGGTGACTACCTCATAAAGCTGGTTGAGAGAATGCCAAGAGTTTGCAAATCTGTCATCAAGGCAAAGGGTGGCTACATTGAAGAATCTCAAATAGAAAATATATTTTGAATTGTTTAACACATGTTTGGTTACTACATGATTCCATATGTGTTGTTTCCTAGTTTTGATGTCTTCACTATTATTCTACAATGTAGAAAATAGTACAAATATAGAAAAACCCTGAAATGAGTGGGTGTGTCCAAACTTTTGACTGGTACTGTATATGTAGCAGAAAAGCTGTTAAAAAAAAACTAAAAATATATTTGTAAAAATAATAATTAAAAAAACAGAGGTCACATAAAACAACACAGAGAAACATTTGATTAACAATGTTAATCTTACCAACAATGGTCTCCAGTCAAGGGCTTCCTTGGCAACCGGTAAGTAGAATGAGTAGGTATACCAACATGAACATACAGTGCTTTCTTAGGGCATTCAGACCCCTGGACTTTTTCCACATTTTGTTACGTTACAGCCTTATTCTAAAATGGATTAATAAAAAAATCCTTAGTGGTTACATCCTGTAGAGTGGGCCTGTGTTCCACCTTAACCTGTCCCCTAACCTGACAGAATCCTTAGTGGTTACATCCTGTAGAGTGGGCCTGTGTTCCACCTTAACCTGTCCCCTAACCTGACAGAATCCTTACTGGTTACATCCTGTAGAGTGGGCCTGTGTTCCACCTTAACCTGTCCCCTAACCTGACAGAATCCTTACTGGTTACATCCTGTAGAGTGGGCCTGTGTTCCACCTTAACCTGTCCCCTAACCCGACAGAATCCTTAGTGGTTACATCCTGTAGAGTGGGCCTGTGTTCCACATTAACCTCAAATCAAATCAAATCAAATTTTATTTGTCACATACACATGGTTAGCAGATGTTAATGCGAGTGTAGCGAAATGCTTGTGCTTCTAGTTCCGACAATGCAGTAGTAACCAACAAGTAATCTAACCTAACAATTCCACAACTACTACCTTATACACACAAGTGTAAGGGGATAAAGAATATGTACATAAAGATATATGAATGAGTGATGGTACAGAACGGCATAGGCAAGATGCAGTAGATGGTATAGAGTACAGTATATACATATGAGATGAGTAATGTAGGGTATGTAAACATAAAGTGGCATAGTTTAAAGTGGCTAGTGACACATGTATTACATAAAGATGGCAAGATGCAGTAGATGATATAGAGTACAGTATATACATATACATATGAGATGAGTAATGTAGGGTATGTAAACATTATATTAAGTGGCATTGTTTAAAGTGGCTAGTGGTACATTTTTACATCATTTCCATCAATTCCCATTATTAAAGTGGCTGGAGTTGAGTCAGTATGTTGGCAGCGGCCGCTAAATGTTAGTGGTGGCTGTTTAACAGTCTGATGGCCTTGAGATAGAAGCTGTTTTTCAGTCTCTCAGTCCCTGCTTTGATGCACCTGTACTGACCTTGCCTTCTGGATGATAGCGGGGTGAACAGGCAGTGGCTTGGGTGGTTGTTGTCCTTGATGATCTTTATGGCCTTCCTGTGACATCGGGTGGTGTAGGAGGGCAGGTAGTTTGCCCCCGGTGATGCGTTGTGCAGACCTCACTACCCTCTGGAGAGCCTTACGGTTGTGGGCGGAGCAGTTGCCGTACCAGGCGGTGATACAGCCCGACAGGATGCTCTCGATTGTGCATCTGTAGAAGTTTGTGAGTGCTTTTGGTGACAAGCCGAATTTCTTCAGCCTCCTGAGGTTGAAGAGGCGCTGCTGCGCCTTCTTCACAACGCTGTCTGTGTGGGTGGACCAATTCAGTTTGTCCGTGATGTGTACACCGAGGAACTTAAAACTTTCCACCTTCTCCACTACTGTCCCGTCGATGTGGATAGGGGGGTGCTCCCTCTGCTGTTTCCTGAAGTCCACAATCATCTCCTTTGTTTTGTTGACGTTGAGTGTGAGGTTATTTTCCTGACACCACACTCCGAGGGCCCTCACCTCCTCCCTGTAGGCCGTCTCGTCGTTGTTGGTAATCAAGCCTACCACTGTAGTGTCATCCGCAAACTTGATGATTGAGTTGGAGGCGTGCATGGCCACACAGTCATGGGTGAACAGGGAGTACAGGAGAGGGCTCAGAACGCACCCTTGTGGGGCCCCAGTGTTGAGGACCAGCGGGGTGGAGATGTTGTTACCTACCCTCACCACCTGGGGGCGGCCCGTCAGGAAGTCCAGGACCCAGTTGCACAGGGCGGGGTCGAGACCCAGGTTCTCGAGCTTGATGACGAGTTTGGAGGGTACTATGGTGTTAAATGCTGAGCTGTAGTCGATGAACAGCATTCTCACATAGGTATTCCTCTTGTCCAGATGGGTTAGGGCAGTGTGCAGTGTGGTTGCGATTGCATCGTCTGTGGACCTATTGGGTCGGTAAGCAAATTGGAGTGGGTCTAGGGTGTCCGGTAGGGTGGAGGTGATATGGTCTTTGACTAGTCTCTCAAAGCACTTCATGATGACGGAAGTGAGTGTTACGGGGCGGTAGTCGTTTAGCTCAGTTACCTTAGCTTTCTTGGGAACAGGAACAATGGTGGCCCTCTTGAAGCATGTGGGAACAGCAGACTGGGATAAGGATTGATTGAATATGTCCGTAAACACACCAGCCAGCTGGTCTGCGCATGCTCTGAGGACGCGGCTGGGAATGCCGTCTGGGCCTGCAGCCTTGCGAGGGTTAACACGTTTAAATGTTTTACTCACCTCGGCTGCAGTGAAGGAGAGCCCGCAGGTTTTGGTAGCGGGCCGTGTCAGTGGCACTGTATTGTCCTCAAAGCGAGCAAAAAAGTTATTTAGCCTGTCTGGGAGCAAGACATCCTGGTCCGCGACGGGGCTGGTTTTCTTTTTGTAATCCGTGATTGACTGTAGACCCTGCCACATACCTCTTGTGTCTGAGCTGTTGAATTGCGACTCTATTTTGTCTCTATACTGGGACTTAGCTTGTTTGATTGCCTTGCGGAGAGAATAGCTACACTGTTTGTATTCGGTCATGTTTCCGGTCACCTTGCCCTGGTTAAAAGCAGTGGTTCGCGCTTTCAGTTTCACGCGAATGCTGCCGTCAATCCACGGTTTCTGGTTTGGGAATGTTTTAATCGTTGCTGTGGGTACGACATCGTCAATGCACTTTCTAATGAACTCGCTCACCGAATCAGCGTATTCGTCAATATTGTTGTTGGACGCAATGCGGAACATATTCCAATCCGCGTGATCGAAGCAGTCTTGAAGCGTGGAATCAGATTGGTCGGACCAGCGTTGAACAGACCTGAGCGAGGGAGCTTGTTGTTTTAGTTTCTGTTTGTAGGCTGGAAGCAACAAAATGGAGTCGTGGTCAGCTTTTCCGAAAGGAGGGCGGGGGAGGGCCTTATATGCGTCGCTGAAGTTAGTATAACAATGATCCAAGGTTTTACCAGCCCTGGTAGCACAATCGATATGCTGATAGAATTTAGGGAGTTTTGTTTTCAGATTAGCCTTGTTAAAATCCCCAGCTACGATGAATGCAGCCTCAGGGTGTGTGGTTTCCAGTTTACAAAGAGTCAGATAAAGTTCGTTCAGGGCCATCGATGTGTCTGCTTGGGGGGGAATATATACGGCTGTGATTATAATCGAAGAGAATTCCCTTGGTAGATAATGCGGTCGACATTTGATTGTGAGGAATTCTAGATCAGGTGAACAGAATGACTTGAGTTCCTGTATGTTGTTATGATCACACCACGTCTCGTTAATCATAAGGCATACACCCCCGCCCCTCTTCTTACCAGAAAGATGCTTGTTTCTGTCGGCGCGATGCGTGAAGAAACCAGCTGGCTGCACCGACTCCGTTAACGTCTCTTGAATTAGCCATGTTTCCGTGAAGCAGAGAACGTTACAATCTCTGATGTCTCTCTGGAATGTTACCCTTGCTCGGATTTCATCAACCTTATTGTCAAGAGACTGGACATTGGCGAGTAGTATGCTAGGGAGTTGAGCGCGATGTGCCCGTCTCCGAAGCCTGACCAGGAGACCGCTACGTTTGCCCCTTTTACGGCGTCGCATAGGGTCGCCGGCTGGGATCAGATCCATTGTATTGGGTGGAAGGCAAAACACTGGATCCGTTTCGGGAAAGTCATATCCCTGGTCGTAACGATGGTGAGTTGACGTTGCTCTTATATTCAGTAGTTCCTCCCGACTGTATGTAATGAAACCTAAGATTACCTGGGGTACCAATGTAAGGAATAACACATAAAAAAACAAAATACTGCATATTTTCCAAGGAACGCGAAGCGAGGCGGCCATCTCGGTCGGCGCCGGAAGTACATTAGAATCCTTAGTGGTTACATCCTGTAGAGTGGGCCTGTGTTCCACCTTAACCTGTCCCCTAACCTGACAGAATCCTTAGTGGTTACATCCTGTAGAGTGGGCCTGTGTTCCACCTTAACCTGTCCCCTAACCTGACAGAATCCTTAGTGGTTACATCCTGTAGAGTGGGCCTGTGTTCCACCTTAACCTGTCCCCTAACCTGACAGAATTATTGGTTGTTGCAGCCTGTAGAGTGGGCCTGTGTTCCACCTTAACCTGTCCCCTAACCTGACAGAATCCAATTAGGGGACAGGTTTAAGTGTGTGTGTTCCGTCTCTTTTCTGGTTGTGTTCCAGCACTGAGGCAGAGTCAGGTAGCCTGGGGACATATGCTTTACTGACAGATAAATGACTATGGCTCTTTCTACTGGGAATTAAAACTCTTTCTATTGATTCTCTCTCAGTGGGGAATACTCTCAAAGTAATGGCATTGCAGTGTTGACTGGGTACAGGTTTTCTTTATGCTTATGTACGTAGCTTATTCTGAGGCCTATTGCCTTTGTTCTTTGCATTGATGTAGGCATACTATGGTCACTGCTAATCCTAACCTTACTGGCACAGGGCAGGAGGTAATGTGCTTGGCCTGCAGCATGAAGGTCAATGGTTCAAGCCTTGTTCTCACTGTCTCCCCTCCAGCGCTACATTAACAGGAAGTAAGGTGAAGGGTTCACTCTCAAGGTCAAAGGTTGTGTAGGTTGAGTCACTGCGTTTTATAATACATGCCTCTGGGTTGTCTCTGAGGCAAGACCTGCTAGAGAGAGACTGTGTGATGATCTATATTACTCATTGTGTAGTTTAATTCCTGACAAAGTTCTCCTTCAGCCCATTCACTTTGCACATTTTTAACAGACAACCGTAACTTTCTCAACGCCCAGCAGAGGAGAAAAGCGCTCTTTCACTGACTTACTTTAGTGTGTGTGTGTGCGTGCGTGCGTGCGTGTGTGTGTGCGTGCGCGGCGCACCAGGCAGTGGGTGATGAGAAACACCATCTCCATCAGGGCAGTGTTTCTGATGAGAATGAGAGCATCAGGTCTGTTCCACTTGCTCTATCAACACTGCTGCCAGACTCTCTATGTGTGGTGGGGGACACACACACACACACACACACAGACACACACAGGTTTGTATTGCTATCCTTGTGGGGACCAAATAAATGATTCCCATCCAAAATGATATTTGTCCTAACTATACCCTAAATCTAACCTTAACCCTAAGACTAACCTTAACCCCTAACCCTAACCATATCTTCTAACCTAAATGTTTTATTTTATTTATTATTTCACCTTTATTTAACCAGGTGGGCAATTTGAGAACAAGTTCTCATTTACAATTGCGACCTGGCCAAGATAAAGCAAAGCAGTTCGACACATACAACAACACAGAGTTACACATGGAATAAACAAACATACGGTCAATAATACAGTAGAAAAATAAGTCTATATACAATGTGACCAAGTGAGGTGAGATAAGGGAGGTGAAAGGCAAAAAAAAAGCCATGGTGGCGAGGTAAATACAATATAGCAAGTAAAACACTGGAATGGTAGATTTGCAGTGGAAGAATGTAGAGATATAAATAATGGGGTGCAAAGGAGCAAAATAAATATAAAATAAAATAAATAAATACAGTAGGGAAAGAGGTAGTTGTTTGGGCTAAATTATAGATGGGCTATGTACAGGTGCAGTAATCTGTGAGCTGCTCTGACAGCTGGTGCTTAAAGCTAGTGAGGGAGATAAGTGTTTCCAGTTTCAGAGATTTTTGTAGTTTGTTCCAGTCATTGGCAGCAGAGAACTGGAAGGAGAGGCGGCCAAAGGAAGAATTGGTTTTGGGGGTGACCAGAGAGATATACCTGCTGGAGAGCGTGCTACAGGTGGGTGCTGCTATGGTGACCAGTGAGCTGAGATAAGGGGGGACTTTACCTAGCAGGGTCTTGTAGATGACCTGGAGCCAGTGGGTTTGGCAGCGAGTAATCCTAACCCTGACCTTAATTCTAATCCTAACCCTAATTTTAACCCTAAACCTAATTGTAACCCTGACCTTAATTCTAATCCTAACTCTGACCTTAATTCTAATCCTAACCCTGACCTTAATTCTAATTCTAACCTTAATTCTAACCCTAACCTTAATTCTAACCCTAACCCGAATTGTAACCCTAAACCTAACCCCTAAACCTAAAATAGCGTTTTTCCTTGTGGGCACAGGCACATTTTCCTTGTTTTACTATCCTTGTGAGGACTTCTGGTACCCACAAGGATAGTTCAACAAACAAACACAAACACGCACGCAAGGTGGTCTAAAGTAGCGGGAAGAAAAGCAATTACAGAGTAAATCGGGAGGGTTTGATTATAATTTGAGCTCGTGCTGGTGTTGCTTTGGAGAGCACCTGTTACCACCAAACGAGAGGAGGATTTTGGTTATCAAGGACGCAATTTTTTTCACCCCTTTTAATTTCCTTAACACAAACTCAAACCACATATGATCCTTAGTGACTATGGTTATTGAAGTGCTGAACACAAGTGAGGGGAAGATGGCCGCCCAGTGTTTCGATGTGTCAGAGGAGAGAGAGAGAATGTCATCCTTCAACTGAAGACAGCGCTGACTGTGATTACGCTGTCATACTACGCTGTCATACTGGAGGAGAGGCTGATTGATCTCACCTTCCTCTCCTCACCCTCTGGGTTTTTCTCTCTATCCCTTCATCCTCCCTTCTCCCTCCCTTCTCCCTCCCTTCTCTCTGCCTCTTGTTTTTCTCTCAACTCCCCCCTTCTCTCTCTCTCTATTTCCCCCTTTCTCTTTTCCTCCCTCTCTCTTCATCCCTCCATCTATGTCCCTTTCTCTATCTCCCTCTTCATCCCTCCATCTCTTTCTCCATCTCCCTCTTCTTCCCTCCATTTCTTTCTCTCTCTTTCTCTATCTCCCTCTTCTTCCCTCCATCTCTTTCACTCCCTTTCTCTCTCTCTCCCGTCCCTCTCTCAACCTGAAAGAGCCCGTGTCCTGCCTCTGCTATAGGCAGGTAGAGGAGTCCTGGTGGTAGTAATGTATAACCACTCCACACAGAGTGGATAGAAACTCCCTGGTAGTAATGTATAACCACTCCACACAGAGTGGATAGAAACTCCCTGGTGGTAGTAATGTATAACCACTCCACACAGAGTGGATAGAAACTCCCTGGTGGTTGACGGATTCCAGGTGCGTCTAAGTCTGACACACTGATTGGGCCAGAGCATTGACGCAGGCTATTGGCTATGAGCACTCAGCTTCTTTTTCAAAGTATATTTTTTATTGGGATTTATTTACAGTTACAATGTCAACAATCATTTAATCAGTTTGAACATGTGATATTATACTTAAGCAATAAGGCCCGAGGGTGTGTGCTATATGGCCAATGTCCCACGGCTAAATGCTGCTCTTATGCACAACATAACACTGAGTGTCTGGATACAGCCCTTAGCCGTGGTATATACCTGAGGTGCCTTATTGCTATTAGAAACTGGTTACCAGCATATATAGAACAGTCAACTGGTTTTGCATCGTACTTGTGGTATGTCATCTGTTATACCATGGCTGTCAGCCAATCAGCATCCAGGAGCCAAACTAACCGGTTTATGAATTTAAATATAATAGGGATCTATATTTTTTAATAAGGAGGTAGGAATGTATAGATCCACATACAATGTAAAGTATAAATTACAATGTTAACCTGAATACTCAGCTTCTGTAGGAGAACTGCAGACATATTCTCCATCCTCCTCAGTCTACCTCTGATTCTCTCCTTCCTCCTCAGTCTACCTCTGATCCTCTCAGTCCTCCTCAGTCTACCTCTGATCCTCTCAGTCCTCCTCAGTCTACCTCTGATTCTCTCCATCCTCCTCAGTCTACCTCTGATTCTCTCCTTCCTCCTCAGTCTACCTCTGATTCTCTCCGTCCTCCTCAGTCTACCTCTGATTCTCTCCTTCCTCCTCAGTCTACCTCTGATTCTCTCCATCCTCCTCAGTCTACCTCTGATCCTCTCAGTCCTCCTCAGTCTACCTCTGATTCTCTCCTGCCTCCTCAGTCTACCTCTCATCCTCTCCTTCCTCCTCAGTCTACCTCTGATTCTCTCCATCCTCCTCAGTCTACCTCTGATTCTCTCCTTCCTCCTCAGTCTACCTCTGATCCTCTCAGTCCTCCTCAGTCTACCTCTGATTCTCTCCATCCTCCTCAGTATACCTCTCATCCTCTCCTTCCTCCTCAGTCTACCTCTGATTCTCTCCATCCTCCTCAGTCTACCTCTGATTCTCTCCTTCCTCCTCAGTCTACCTCTGATTCTCTCCTTCCTCCTCAGTCTACCTCTGATTCTCTCCGTCCTCCTCAGTCTACCTCTGATTCTCTCCTTCCTCCTCAGTCTACCTCTGATTCTCTCCATCCTCCTCAGTCTACCTCTGATCCTCTCAGTCCTCCTCAGTCTACCTCTGATTCTCTCCTGCCTCCTCAGTCTACCTCTCATCCTCTCCTTCCTCCTCAGTCTACCTCTGATTCTCTCCATCCTCCTCAGTCTACCTCTGATTCTCTCCTTCCTCCTCAGTCTACCTCTGATCCTCTCAGTCCTCCTCAGTCTACCTCTGATTCTCTCCATCCTCCTCAGTATACCTCTCATCCTCTCCTTCCTCCTCAGTCTACCTCTGATTCTCTCCATCCTCCTCAGTCTACCTCTGATTCTCTCCTTCCTCCTCAGTCTACCTCTGATTCTCTCCTTCCTCCTCAGTCTACCTCTGATTCTCTCCGTCGTCCTCAGTCTACCTCTGATCCTCTCAGTCCTCCTCAGTCTACCTCTGATTCTCTCAGTCCTCCTCAGTCTACCTCTGATTCTCTCCGTCCTCCTCAGTCTACCTCTGATTCTCTCCTTCCTCCTCAGTCTACCTCTGATTCTCTCCTTCCTCCTCAGTCTACCTCTGATTCTCTCCGTCCTCCTCAGTCTACCTCTGATTCTCTCCGTCCTCCTCAGTCTACCTCTGATCCTCTCCTTCCTCCTCAGTCTACCTCTGATTCTCTCCATCCTCCTCAGTCTACCTCTGATTCTCTCCATCCTCCTCAGTCTACCTCTCATCCTCTCCTTCCTCCTCAGTCTACCTCTGATCCTCTCCTTCCTCCTCAGTCTACCTCTGATCCTCTCCTTCCTCCTCAGTCTACCTCTGATCCTCTCAGTCCTCCTCAGTCTACCTCTGATCCTCTCCGTCCTCCTCAGTCTACCTCTGATTCTCTCTATCGTCCTCAATCTAACACTGATGTTGATGATAATCCAGCCCTGTCAAGCCGACTTGACTTAGTCATTCTTCTAAAGCAGGTATTCCCAAACTGGGGTACACGCAGGGTACGCGCAATGCTGTCGGGTGGGGATACGTCCATTTATATTTTCCAACGGGGCTGTACATTTGGGTGAGGTTTTTTTCTCGCCTGAGTAGCCTCATTTCCCTGCCAAAAATAAAATGAAACCATCTAGTGTTCAACGAAATAACAACACAATATCATATACAGGTAGCCTAGTCAAATAATTAACATCCAACCACATTAACCGTCACACTCTCGTGGGAATTCCACTAACGGTCTAACTAATGGGTGTGCAATTACGCAGTTACTTTCCCGAAAACGGATGACACAAACAACTGGATTCGTTAACCCTTTCATGCCCTGCCTCCAGTCCACTTACCGATATCTGAACAAGAGAGCCTCATTGAAATTGCAACAAGCTGTTCTGTAAAAATGTTATTTAATCAGAAGCCACTGCCAGATTTCTGGATTGGGCTGCGCTCAGAGTATCCTGCCTTGGCAAATCGCTCTGTTAAGATACTGATGCCCTTTGCAACCACGTACCTATGTGAGAGTGGATTCTCGGCCCTCACTAGCATGAAAACGAAATACAGGCACAGACTGTGTTTGGAAAATGATTTAAGACTGAGACTCACTCCAATACAACATTGCAGAGGTATGTGCATCCTTTCAAGCACACCCTTCTCATTAACCTGTGGTGAGTTATTCACAATTTTCAATTAACAAATAAGGTTTTATCTGTAAGATGGTTAAATAATAATTATTGATAATTATTATATTATTATTTGTGCCCTGGTCCTATAAGAGCTCTTTGTTACTTCCCACGAGCCGGTTTGTGATAAAAACTCACACTCATTCTTATGTTTAATAAATGTATCATATAGTGTATGTGTGGCAGGCTTAATATGATGTCAAGAAACAACATTTGAGAGTGTGCTGACCCTGGTGCTAGAGGGGGTACAGCTGGAGGGTGAGTGTTTGAAGGGGTACGGGACTATATATAGTGCTAGGGGGGGTACAGCTGGAGGGTGAGTGTTTTGAAGGGGTACGGGACTATATATAGTGCTAGGGGGGGTACAGCTGGAGGGTGAGTGTTTTGAAGGGGTACGGGACTATAAAAAGTTTGGGAACCACTGATCTAAAGGATTCTTGTGTGTCGACTGCCAACACATACAGTATGAACAACATGTTGCTATAGACACCATACAGTATGAACAACATGTTGTTGCTATAGACACCATACAGTATGAACAACATGTTGTTGCTATAGACACCATACAGTATGAACAACATGTTGTTGCTATAGACACCATACAGTATGAACAACATGTTGTTGCTATAGACACCATACACTATGAACAACATGTTGTTGCTATAGACACCATACAGTATGAACAACATGTTGTTGCTATAGACACCATACAGTATGAACAACATGTTGTTGCTATAGACACCATACAGTATGAACAACATGTTGTTGCTATAGACACCATACAGTATGAACAACATGTTGCTATAGACACCATACAGTATGAACAACATGTTGCTATAGACACCATACAGTATGAACAACATGTTGTTGCTATAGACACCATACAGT
>NC_052329.1:315000-322717 GCF_016432855.1 Salvelinus namaycush
GTAAAGAGACCAGAGAGAATGTTAAAGAGAATGGTAAAGAGACCAGAGAGAATGTTAAAGAGATCAGAGAGAATGTTAAAGAGATCAGAGAGAATGTTAAAGAGATCAGAGAGAATGTTAAAGAAATCAGAGAGAATGTTAGAGAGAATGGTAAAGAGATCAGAGAGAATGTTAAAGAGAATGGTAAAGAGACCAGAGAGAATGGTAAAGAGACCAGAGGGAATGTTAGAGATCAGAGAGAATGTTAAAGAGATCAGAGAGAATGTTAAAGAGATCAGAGAGTGTTAGAGAGAATGTTAAAGAGATCAGAGAGAATGTTAAAGAGATCAGAGAGAATGTTAAAGAGATCAGAGAGAATGTTAGAGAGATTAGAGAGAATGTTAAAGAGATCAGAGAGAATGTTAGAGAGAATGTTAAAGAGATCAGAGAGAATGTTAAAGAGATCAGAGAGAATGTTAGAGAGATTAGAGAGAATGTTAGAGAGATCAGAGAGAATGTTAAAGAGATCAGAGAGAATGTTAAAGAGATCAGAGAGAATGTTAGAGAGTTCAGAGAGAATGTTAGAGAGTTCAGAGAGAATGTTAACGAGATCAGAGAGAATGTTAGAGAGAATGTTAAAGAGATTAGAGAGAATGTTAGAGAGATCAGAGATAATGTTAGAGAGAATGTTAGAGAGATTAGAGAGAATGTTAGAGAGATTAGAGAGAATGTTAGAGAGATTAGAGAGAATGTTTTTGTAAGCTTGTGTGTGTGTCCATGTTCACTGTGAAAGTGTGAAAGAGTTTTGACTTTGATAACATAACTTTCCCTTTTTCTGTGTTGATAGACCTTCTTCAGAGAGTCAGTGCCCGGGTTACTGAGGTATCCACAGTACTTTATCCTTGTGTGGGGCCTTGAAGTGGTGCGATCACGTCACTGTTCCGACCGTCTCGTGTCGTAAATGGAACCAGCAGCAGCAGTTTGTTAGGAGGGTTAAAACTGAGTTTGGACCACTCCAGATGAGACCAATCCATCACACACATTTACACAGCCCTATCGCTGACACCTGCCTCTACTCTAATGCTTATTTAGTGTGTGTGTGTGTGTGTGTGTGTGTGTGTGTGTGTGTGTGTGTGTGTGTACACATACAGCACAAAGCTTAGGGGGTTGATATATAACCCCTGAATACCAAACAGCAGTTATAATCAGACTAATATGAACAGCTATACATTTACAGTGCATTCGGAAAGTATTCAGACCCCTTCCCCTTTTCCACATTTTGTTACGTTACAGCATTTTTGTAAAATGTATTAAATTAATGTTTTTCCTCATCAATCTACACACAGTACCTCATAATGACATCACAATACACCATAATGACTTCACAATACCCCATAATGACATCACAATACCCCATAATGACATCACAATAGTGGCTAGAGCGTTGGATCGAATCCCCGAGATGACAAGGTAAAAATGGGTCGTTCTGCCCATGAACAAGGCAGTTAACCCACGGTTCCTAGGCCGTCATTGTAAATAAGAATTTGTTCTTTACTGACTTGCCTAGTTAAATAAAGGTTAAATAAAAATATTTTATAAAAAAATACAATTATTAATGACAAAGCAAAAACAGGTATGCTGTGGGGATGTTTTTAAGCGACAGGGAATGGGAGACTAGTCAGGATCGAGGGAAAGATGAACGGAGCAAAGTACTGAGAGATCCTTGATAAAAACCTGCTCCAGAGTGCTCAGGACGCCAGACTGGGGTGAAGGTTCACCTTCCAACAGGACAACGACCCTAAGCACACAGCCAAGACAACGCAGGAGTGGCTTCGGGACAAGTCTCTGAATGTCCTTGAGTGGCCCAGACAGAGCCTGGACTTGAACCCGATCTAACATCTCTGGAGAGACCTGAAAATAGCTGTGCAGAGACGCTCCCCATCCAACCTGACAGAGCTTTTAAGAGGATCTGCAGAGAAGAATGGGAGAAACTCCCCAAATACAAGCGTGTAGCATCATACCCAAGAAGACTCAAGGCTGTAATTGCTGCCAAAGGTGCTTCAACAAAGTATTGAGTAAAGGGTCTGAATACTTATGTAAATGTAATATTAAAGATTTTTATTTGCAATAAATTTGCTAACATTTCTATTAATAACCTGCTTTTGCTTCGGGGTATTGTGATGTCATTAGGGGTATTGTGATGTCATTACGGGGTATTGTGATGTCATTAGGGGTATTGAGATGTGATTACAGGGTATTGTGATGTCATTACGGGGTATTGTGATGTCATTAGGGGTATTGTGATGTCATTACGGGGTATTGTGATGTCATTACGGGGTATTGTGTGTAGATTGATAAGGGGAATTTAAAAAAAACTATTTTAGAATAAGGCTGTAACATAACAACATGTGGAAAAAGTAAATGGGTCTGAATACTTTTCGGATACGCTGTAGTTTGACACATTTAACTACTACTGATCAGGAGGTATCCACATTTAACAACTACGGATCAGGAGGTATACACATTTAACAACTACTGATCAGGAGGTATACACATTTAACAGCTACTGATCAGGAGGTATACACATTTAACAGCTACTGATCAGGAAGTATACACATTTAACAGCTACTGATCAGGAGGTATACACATTTAACAGCTACTGATCAGGAGGTATACACATTTAACAGCTACTGATCAGGAGGTATACACATTTAACAGCTACTGATCAGGAGGTATACACATTTAACAGCTACTGATCAGGAGGTATACACATTTAACAGCTACGGATCAGGAGGTATACACATTTAACAGCTACTGATCAGGAGGTATACACATTTAACAGCTACTGATCAGGAGGTATACACATTTAACAGCTACTGATCAGGAGGTATACACATTTAACAGCTACTGATCAGGAGGTATACACATTTAACAACTACTGATCAGGAGGTATACACATTTAACAACTACTGAACACATTTACTGTAAATACAGACAACATAAAAGTAGATATGAGAGGGGCAGCCAGTACATAGAACAGGAGAGGAGGGAGGAGAGGAGAGTGGAAATACGAGAGGGGCAGCCAGTACATAGAACAGGAGAGAGGGGAGGAGAGGAGAGTGGAAATACGAGAGGGGCAGCCAGTACATAGAACAGGAGAGAGGGGAGGAGAGGAGAGTGGAAATACGAGAGGGGCAGCCAGTACATAGAACAGGAGAGAAGAGTGGAAATACGAGAGGGCCAGCCAGTACATAGAACAGGAGAGAAGAGTGAAATACGAGAGGGGCAGCCAGTACATAGAACAGGAGAGAGGGGAGGAGAGGAGAGTGGAAATACGAGAGGGGCAGCCATTACATAGAACAGGAGAGAAGAGTGAAATACGAGAGGGGCAGCCAGTACATTCAACAGGAGAGAAGAGTGAAATACGAGAGGGGCAGCCAGTACATAGAACAGGAGAGAGGGGAGGAGAGGAGAGTGGAAATACGAGAGGGGCAGCCAGTACATAGAACAGGAGAGAAGAGTGAAATACGAGAGGGGCAGCCAGTACATAGAACAGGAGAGAAGAGTGAAATACGAGAGGGGCAGCCAGTACATAGAACAGGAGAGAAGAGTGGAAATACGAGAGGGGCAGCCAGTACATTGAACAGGAGAGGAGAGTGAAATATGAGAGGGGCAGCCAGTACATAGAACAGGAGAGAAGAGTGAAATACGAGAGGGGCAGCCAGTACATAGAACAGGAGAGGAGAGTGGAAATACGAGAGGGGCAGCCAGTACATAGAACAGGAGAGGAGAGTGGAAATACGAGAGGGGCAGCCAGTACATAGAACAGGAGAGAAGAGTGAAATACGAGAGGGGCAGCCAGTACATAGAACAGGAGAGAAGGGAGGAGAGGAGAGTGGAAATACGAGAGGGGCAGCCAGTACATAGAACAGGAGAGAAGGGAGGAGAGGAGAGTGGAAATACGAGAGGGGCAGCCAGTACATAGAACAGGAGAGAAGGGAGGAGAGGAGAGTGGAAATACGAGAGGGGCAGCCAGTACATAGAACAGGAGAGAAGGGAGGAGAGAAGAGTGGAAATACGAGAGGGGCAGCCAGTACATAGAACAGGAGAGGAGAGTGGAAATACGAGAGGGGCAGCCAGTACATAGAACAGGAGAGGAGAGTGAAATACGAGAGGGGCAGCCAGTACATAGAACAGGAGAGAAGGGAGGAGAGGAGAGTGGAAATACGAGAGGGGCAGCCAGTACATAGAACAGGAGAGAAGAGTGAAATACGAGAGGGGCAGCCAGTACATAGAACAGGAGAGGAGAGTGAAATACGAGAGGGGCAGCCAGTACATAGAACAGGAGAGAAGGGAGGAGAGGAGAGTGGAAATACGAGAGGGGCAGCCAGTACATAGAACAGGAGAGAAGGGAGGAGAGGAGAGTGGAAATACGAGAGGGGCAGCCAGTACATAGAACAGGAGAGAAGGGAGGAGAGGAGAGTGGAAATACGAGAGGGGCAGCCAGTACATAGAACAGGAGAGAAGGGAGGAGAGGAGAGTGGAAATACGAGAGGGGCAGCCAGTAGAGGACAGATATTTCAGATTCCAGAGGAGAGATAGAACATGAGAAAAGAGGTGAGGGAGAGAAGGAATGGTTCATTAGTGGAGTGCTGCCCTACCTCCACCTATAGCTCATTAGGGGGACAACTGACCCCCACAATCAATCTACTCTGTGTGTGTCTGTCTGTGTGTGGTTTAATGTCACCCTTTGAGGCTAATGAGCCTCTGCCCACTCTACTCAGTCTATTCAACCTGTCACACTGTATTCAACCTGATCTCTCGCTCTCTCTCTCTCTCTCTCTCAAATCAAAGGGCTTTATTGGCATGGGAAACATGTTTACGCTGCCAAAGCAAGTGAAATAGATAATAAACAAAAGTGAAATAAACAATCATAAATTAACAGTAAACATTACACTCACAACAGTTACAAAGGAATAAAGATATTTCAAATGTCATATTATGTCTATATACAGTTTTGTAATGATGTGGAAATAGTTAAAGTACAAAAAGGAAAATAAATAAGCATAAGTATAGGTTGTATTTACCATTGTGTTTGTTCTTCACTGGTTGACCTTTTCTTGTGGCAACAGGTCACACATCTTGCTGCTGTGAAGGCACACTGTGATATTTCACCCAGTAGATATGGGAGTTTATCAAAATTGGGTTTGTTTTCGAATTCTTTGTGGGTCTGTGTAATCTGAATAAAATATGTGTCTTTAATATGGTCAAACATTTGGCAGGAGGTTAGGAAGTGCAGCTCAGTTTCCACCTCATTTTGTGGGCAGTGTGCACATCTCTTTCTCCCAATCTCTATCTATCTGTCTCTACCTGGCCATGCCAGGGGCATGACTGTTACACACAATCATTACGCTGGGAGGGAGCTGAACGGCGAGTATGTGTGAATGATTCAGAACTAGGTGGTAACAGGCCTGTAGGAGAAGTGTCCCACAGTCCTTTATGCTTTACACTTGGGGCATATTGCTATTGTATGGACTTTCCATGCTTTAGTAAAATATAATGTGGCTTTAACACACACACAGGGCATTAGGAAACACACACACATACTTTATACTGTCGATGTGGGGCTTACTGGTATTGTAAGGATTCAGTAATCTGATTTATAATGGCCACAGGGTATTAGAATACAGGGAGAATCCTGGAGTGCTTTGAAGAGCCCATTCTGGCAATAGGAACCCAGGCTGTAAATAGTAAAGGTTCATTCTCCTATGCTTGGGGCTGGACCTTTGAAACCAAAGTCAACTGCTAGTTGGTCCATCTCTCATCCATTTCTTTTTTTACTTTTCAATCCATTTCCCTTTCTACTTATCTCTTCTCATTTACCTTTTTCACGGCTCCCCTCTCGCTCTCTCTCTCCATCCCACCCACCCACTTTCTCTCTCTCCCTCCCTACTCCTCCCTCTATCTCCTCACTGTCTTTATCAAGTCAATTCAATTCAAGGGACTTTATTGGCATGGGAACATGTTTACGTTGCCAAAGCAAGAGAAATAGATAATAAACAAAAGTGAAATAAACAATCAGAAATGAACAGTAAACATTACACTCACAAATAGTTCAAGTACAAAATGGAAAATAAGTACATATGTGTTGTACAAAAGTTATAAAAGAATAAAGACATTTCAAATGTCATATTATGTCTATATACGGTGTTGTAACGATGTGCTAATAGTTATTAAAGTACAAAAGGAAAAATAATTAAACATAAATATGGGTTGTATTTACAATGGTGTTTGTTCTTCACTGGTCGCCCTTTTGTTGTGAAAACAGGTCACACATCTTGCTGCTATGATGGCACACTGTGGTATTTCACCCAGTAGATATGTTAGTTTATCAAAATTCTTTGTGGATTTTTGTAATCTGAGGGAAGTATGTGTCTCTTATATGGTCATACATTGGGCAGGAGGTTAGGAAGTGCAGATCAGTTTCATTTTGTGGGCAGTGTCCACATAGCCTGCCTACGGCAGCCTCTCTCAATAGCAAGGCTATGCTCACTGAGTATGTACATTGTCAAAGCTTTCCTTAAGTTTGGGTCAGTCACAGTGGTCAGGTATTCTGCCACTGTGTACTCTCTGTTTAGGGCCAAATAGCATTCTAGTTTGCTCTGTTTTTGTGTTAATTCTTTCCAATGTGTCAAGTAATTATCTTTTTGTTTTCTCGTGATTTGGTTGGGTCTAATTGTGTTGCTGTCGTGGGGCTCTGTGGGGTGTGTTTGTGTTTGTGAACAGAGCCCCAGGACCAGCTTACTTAGGGGACTCCTTACCATGTCCATCTCTCTGTAGGGGATGGCTTTGTTATGGGCGGTTGGGGAATCACTTCCTTTTAGGTGATTGTAGAATTTAACATCTCTCTCTGTCTGTAGCTATCTCTCAGCCCCCCCTCTCTCTATCTGTAGCTATCTCTCAGCCCCCCCTCTCTCCCTCCCTCTCTCTGTCTGTAGTTATCTATCAGCCCCCCCCCGTCCCTCCCTCTCCCTGTCTGTAGTTCTCTCAGCCCCCCCTCTTCCCTCTCTCTGTCTGTAGTTATCGCTCAGCCCCCCCTCCCTTCCTCTCTCTGTCTGTAGTTATCTCTCAGCCCCCCCCCTCCCTCCCTCTCCCTGTCTGTAGTTCTCTCAGCCCCCCCTCTTCCCTCTCTCTGTCTGTAGTTATCTCTCAGCCCCCCCTCCCTTCCTCTCTCTGTCTGTAGTTATCTCTCAGCCCCCTCCCTCCCTCTCTCTGTCTGTAGTTATCTCTCAGCCCCCCCCTCCCCCCTCTCTCCCTCCCTCTCTGTGTGTAGTTATCTCTCAGCCCCCCTCCCTCCCTCTCTCTGTCTGTAGTTATCTCTCAGCCCCCCCCCTCCCCCCTCTCTCCCTCCCTCTCTGTGTGTAGTTATCTCTCAGCCCCCCCGCTCTCTATGTCTGTAGCTATCTCTCAGCCCCCCCGCTCTCTATGTCTGTAGCTATCTCTCTCCCTCCCTCTCTCTATCTGTAGCTATCTCTCAGCCCCCCCTCCCTCCCTCTCTCTGTGTGTAGTTATCTCTCAGCCCCCCCCCTCTCCCTCCCTCTCCCTGTCTGTAGTTATCTCTCAGCCCCCCCTCTTCCCCCTCTCTCTCTCTCTCTCTCTCTCTCCTCTCTCTCTCTCTCTCTCTCTCTCTCTCTCTCTCTCTCTCTCTCTCTCTCTCTCTCTCTCTCTCGTCTCTCTC
>NC_052329.1:322817-515677 GCF_016432855.1 Salvelinus namaycush
GCTGTAGCTAGAAGTCCTCCCTGATCGACCGGCGTAGCTAATAACTGTTCGCCTGCTCGGCCTGGCGGTAGTCTAGATACTGTCCTTCTCCTGATCGAGCTGCTTAGCTAGATCGTCGCTCACTGATCGACCTGGCTGTAGCTAGATAATGTCCGCCTGATCGACCTGGCGTAGCTAGATACTGTCCAGCCTGATCGCCTGGCTGTAGCTAGTATACTGTCCCCTGATTGACCTGGCGTAGTAGATACTGTCAGCCTGATCGACCTGGCTGTAGCTAGAAACTTTCAGCCTGATCGCCTGGCTGTAGCTAGATACTGTCACCTGATCGACCTGCTGTAGCTAGATACTGTCCGCCTGATCGACATGGCTTGTGAGCTAGATACTGTCAGCACTGATCGACCTGGCTGTAGCTAGATACAGTCAGCCTGATCGACCTGGCTGTAGCTAATACTGTCAGCCTGATCGACATGGGCTGTAGCTAGTATGTGCTATCGATGGCTTTCGTCGTCAGCCTGATCGACCTGGCTGTAGCTAGAACTGTCGCAGCTGATCGACCCTGGCTGTGAGCTAGAAAACTGCCAGCCCTGATCAACCTGCTGTAGTAGATAACTGTCACCTGATCGCCTGGCTGTAGCAGAAAACTGTCAGCCTGATCGACCTGGCTGTAGCTAGAAACTGTCACCCTGATCGACCTGGCTGTAGCTAGAATACTGTCCGCTGAGTCGACCTGGCTGTAGCTAGATACTGTCACCTGATCGCCTGGACTTTAGCTAGATACTGTCACCTGATCGACAGGCTGTAGCTAGATACTGTCAGCTGATCGACCTGGCTGTAGCTAGATACTGTCCTCCTGATCGACCTGGCTGTATGCTAGATACTGTCCGCCTGATCGACCTGGCTGTAGCTAGTACTGTCATCTGATCGACCTGCTGTAGCTAGATACTTCAGCTCTGATCACCTGGCTGTAGCTAGATACTGTCCGCCTGATCGACCGCTGTAGCTAGATAACCTGTCAGCCTGATCGACCTGGCTGTAGCTTGATACTGTCACCTGATCGACCTGCTGTAAGCTAGATACTGTCGCCTGATCGACCTGGCTGTAGCTAGATACTGTCAGCCTGATCGACCTGGCTGTAGCTAGATACTGTCAGCCTGATCGCCTGGCTGTAGCTATATACTGTCGCCTGATCGACCTGCGCGTAGCTAGATACTGTCCTCCTGATCGACCTGGCTGTAGCTAGATACTGTCCGCCTGATCGACCTGCTGTAGCTAGATACTGTCCGCCTGATCGACCTGCTGTAGCTAGATAACTGTCAGCCTGACTGACCTGGCTGTAGCTAGATTACTGTCAGCCTGATCGACCTGGCTGTAGCAGATACTGTCGCCGATCGACATGGCTGAGCTAGATACTGTCAGCCTGATCGACCTGGCTGTAGCTAGATACTGTCCTCCTGATCGACCTGGCTGTAGCTAGATACTGTCAGCCTAATCGACCTGGCTGTAGCTAGATACTGTCCTCCTGATCGACCTGGCTGTATCTAGATACTGTCCTCCTGATCGACCTGGCTGTAGCTAGATACGTCCGGCCTGATCGACCGGCTGTAGCTAGATACTGTCCGCCGTGCTACGACCTGCTGTAGCTAGATACTGTCCTCCTGATTGACCTGGCAGTAGCTAGATACTGTGCCGCCTGATCGACCTGAGGCTGGTGCGTGCTAGTACTGTCCTCCTGATCGCCTGGCTGTAGCTAGATACTGTCAGCCTGATCGACCTGGCTGTAGCTAGATACTGTCCGCCTGATCGACCTGGCTGTAGCTAGATACTGTCAGCCTGATCGACCTGGCTGTAGCTAGATACTGTCAGCCTGATCGGGACGCTGGCTTTAGCTTAGATACTGTCCGCCTGATCGACCTGGCTGTAGCTAGAAACTGTCAGCCTGATCGACCTGGCTGTAGCTAGAAACTGTCAGCCTGATCAACCTGGCTGTAGCTAGATACTGTCAGCCTGATCGACCTGGCTGTAGCTAGAAACTGTCAGCCTGATCGACCTGGCTGTAGCTAGAAACTGTCAGCCTGATCGACCTGGCTGTAGCTAGATACTGTCCGCCTGATCGACCTGGCTGTAGCTAGATACTGTCCAGCCTGATCGACCTGGCTGTAGCTAGATACTGTCAGCCTGATCGACCTGGCTGTAGCTAGATACTGTCACCTGACGACCTGGCTTGTAGCTAGATACTGTCACCTGATCGACCTGGCTGTAGCTAAATACTGTCCGCCTGATCGACCTGGCTGTAGCTAGAAAACTGTCCGCACTGATCGACCTGGCTGTAGCTAAGATACGTGTCAGCCTGATCGACCTGGCTGTAGCTAGATACTGTCACCTGATCGACCTGGCTGTAGCTAGATACTGTCAGCCTGATCGACCTGGCCCGTAGCTAGATACTGTCAGCCTGATCGACCTGGCTGTACTAGAAACTGTCCGCCTGATCGACCTGGCTGTAGCTAGATACTGTCCAGCCTGATCGACTGGCTGTAGCTTATACTGTCATTCCTGATCGACATGGCTGTAGCCTAGATACTGTCAGCCTGATGACCCTGGCTGTAGCTAGATACTGTCAGCCTGATCGACCTGGCTGTAGCTAGATAATGTCGCCCGAGCGACCTGGCTGTAGCTAGATACTGTTCAGCCTGATTGACCTGGTTGTATGCTATAAACTGTCGCCTGATCGACCTGGCTGTACTAGATACTGTCAGCCTGATCGGACCTGGCTGTAGCTTGATACTGTCAGCCTGATCGACCTGGCTGTAGCTATATACTGTCAGCCTGATCGACCTGCTGTAGCTAGATACTGTCAGCCTGATCGACCTGGCCTGTAGCTAGAAACTGTCCGCCTGATCGACCTGGCTGTAGCTAGATACTGTCAGCCTGATCGACCTGGCTGTAGCTAGATACTGTCCTCCTGATCGACATGGCTGTACCTAGATACTGTCAGCCTGATTGACCTGGCTGTAGCTAGATACTGTCCGCCTGATCGACCTGGCTGTAGCTAGATAATGTCAGCCCGAGCGACCTGGCTGTAGCTAGATACTGTCAGCCTGATTGACCTGGCTGTAGCTAGAAACTGTCAGCCTGATCGACCTGGCTGTAGCTAGATACTGTCAGCCTGATCGACCTGGCTGTAGCTAGATACTGTCAGCCTGATCGACTGCTGTAGCTAGATACTGTAAGCCTGATCGACCTGGCTGTAGCTAGATACTGTCAGCCTGATCGACCTGGCTGTAGCTAGATACTGTCGCCCTGATCGCCTGGCTGTAGCTAGATCTGTCCTCCTGATCGACCTGGCTGTAGCTAGAGTAGCTGTCCTCCTGATCGACCTGGCTGTAGCTAGATACTGGTCAGCCTGATCGACCTGGCTGTAGCTAGATACTGCAGCCTGATCGACCTGGCTGTAGCTAGATACTGTCAGCCTGATCGACTGGCTGTAGCTAGATACTGTCCGCCTGATCGACCTGGCTGTAGCTAGATACTGTCCGCCTGATCGACCTGCTGTAGCTAGATACTGTCACCTATCGACCTGGCTGTAGCTAGAAACTGTCAGCCTGATCGACCTGGCTGTAGCTAGATACTGTCAGCCTGATCGACATGGCTGTAGCTAAGTACTGTCCGCCTGATCGACCTGGCTGTAGCTAGATACTGTCGCCGGATCATCCTGGCTGTAGCTAGATACTGTCAGCCTGATCATCCTGGCTGTCTAGATACTGTCCGCCTGAATCGACCGGCTGTAGCTAGATACTGTCACCTGACGCGACCTGGCTTGTAGCTAGATACTGTCAGCCTGATCGACCTGGCTGTGTAGTAGAAACTGTCCGCCTGATCGACCTGGCTGTAGCTAGATACTGTCAGCCTGATCGACCTGGCTGTAGCTAGATACTGTCAGCCTGATCGACCTGGCTGTAGCTAGATACTGTCCGCCTGATCGACCTGGCTGTAGGCAGATACTGTCAGCCTGATCGACCTGGCTGTAGCTAGATATTGTCCCCTGATCGACCTGGCTGTAGCTAGATACTGTCAGCCGATCGACCTGGCGGTATTAGTACTGTCAGCTCTGATCGACCTGCTGTAGCTAATACTGTCAGCCTGATCGCCCTGGCTGTAGCTAGATACTGTCAGCCTGATCGCCCTGGCTGTAGCTAGATACTGCCTCCTGATTGACCTGGCTGTAGCTAGATACTGTCAGCCTGATCGACCTGGCTGTAGCTAGATACTGTCCTCCTGACGACCTGGCTGTAGCTAGATACTGTCCTCCTGATCGACCTGGCTGTACTAGATACTGTCAGCCTGATCGACCTGGCTGTACTAGATACTGCACCTATCGACTGCTTAGCTTGATACTGTCAGCCTGATCGACATTGCTGTAGCTAGATACTGTCGCCTGATCGACCTGGCTGTAAGCTAATACTGTCCGCCTGATCGACCTGGCTGTAGCTAGATACTGTCACCTGATCGACCTGGCTGTAGCTAGATACTGTCCGCCGGATCGACCTGGCTGTAGCTAGATACTGTCAGCCTGATCGACCTGGCTGTAGCTAGATACTGGTCAGCCTGATCGACCTGGCTGTAGCTAGATACTGTCAGCCTGAGAGACATGGCTGTAGCTAGATACTGTCAGCCTGATTGACCTGCAGTAGCTAGAAAACTGTCAGCCTGATCGACCTGGCTGTAGCTAGATACTGTCACCTGATCGACCTGGCTGTAGCTAGATACTGTCAGCCTGATCGACCTGGCTGTAGCTAGATACTGTGCCCTGATCGACCTGGCTGTACTATACTGCGCCTGATCGACCTGGCTGTAGCTAGATACTGTCTCCTGATCGGCCTGGCTGTAGCTAGATACTGTCCTCCTGATCGACCTGGCTGTGCTAGCTACTTCAGCTGATCGACCTGGCTGTAGCTAGATACTGCAGCCTGATCGACCTGGCTGTAGCTAGATACTGTCAGCCTGATCGACCTGGCTGTAGCAGATACTGTCCGCCTGATCGACCTGGCTGTAGCTAGATACTGTCCGCCTGATCGACCTGGCTGTAGCTAGATAATGTCAGCCCGAGCGACCTGGCTGTAGCTAGATACTGTCAGCCTGATTGACCTGGCTGTAGCTATAAACTGTCAGCCTGATCGACCTGGCTGTAGCTAGATCTGTCAGCCTGATCGACCTGGCTGTAGCTAGATAACTGTCAGCCTGTCGACCTGGCTGTAGCTGATACTGTCAGCCTGATCGACCTGGCTGTAGCTAGATACTGTCCGCCTGATCGACCTGGCTGTAGCTAGATACTGTCCTCCTGATCGACCTGGCTGTAGCTAGATAGTCAGCCTGATCGACCTGCTGTAGCTAGAACGTCAGCCGATCGACCTGGCTGTAGCTAGATACTGTCAGCCTGATCGACTTGGCTGTAGCTAGATACTGTCCCTGATCGACCTGGCTGTAGCCAGATACTGTCCGCCTACCTACATGGCTGTAGCTAGATACTGTCCGCCTACTACATGGCTGTAGCTAGATACTGTCCGCCTCACCACACTGGCTGTAGCTAGAAACTGTCCCGCCTGATCGACCTGGCTGTAGCTAGATACTGTCAGCCTGATCGACCTGGCTGTAGTTAGATACTGTCAGCCTGATCGACATTGCTGTAGCTAGATACTGTCCGCCTGATCGACCTGGCTGTAGCTAGATACTGTCCGCCTGATCGACCTGGCTGTAGCTAGATACTGTCAGCCTGATCGACCTGGCTGTAGCTAGATACTGTCCGCCTGATCGACCTGGCTGTAGCTAATACGTCAGCCTGATCGACCTGGCTGTAGCTAGATACTGTCAGCCTGATCGACCTGGCTGTAGCTAGATACTGTCAGCCTGATAGACATGGCTGTAGCTAGATACTGTCAGCCTGATTGACCTGGCTGTAGCTAGAAACTGTCAGCCTGATCGACCTGGCTGTAGCTAGATACTGTCAGCCTGATCGACCTGGCTGTAGCTAGATACTGTCAGCCTGATCGACCTGGCTGTAGCTAGATACTGTCAGCCTGATCGACCTGGCTGTAGCTAGATACTGTCCGCCTGATCGACCTGGCTGTAGCTAGATACTGTCCTCCTGATCGACCTGGCTGTAGCTAGATACTGTCCTCGGATCGACCTGGCTGTAGCTAGATACTGTCAGCCTGATCGACCTGGCTGTAGCTAGATACTGTCAGCCTGTCACCCTGGCTGTAGCTAGATACTGTCAGCCTGATCGACCTGGCTGTAGCTAGATACTGTCCGCCTGATCGACCTGGCTGTAGCTAGATACTGTCCGCCTGATCGACCTGGCTGTAGCTAGATAATGTCAGCCCGAGCGACCTGGCTGTAGCTAGATACTGTCAGCCTGATTGACTCGCTGTAGCTATAAACTGTCAGCCTGATCGACCTGGCTGTAGCTAGATACTGTCAGCCTGATCGACCTGGCTGTAGCTAGATACTGTCAGCCTGATCGACCTGGCTGTAGCTAGATACTGTCAGCCTGATCGACCTGGCTGTAGCTAGATACTGTCAGCCTGATCGACCTGGCTGTAGCTAGAAACTGTCCGCCTGATCGACCTGGCTGTAGCTAGATACTGTCAGCCTGATCGACCTGGCTGTAGCTAGATACTGTCCTCCTGATCGACATGGCTGTACCTAGATACTGTCAGCCTGATTGACCTGGCTGTAGCTAGATACTGTCCGCCTGATCGACCTGGCTGTAGCTAGATAATGTCAGCCCGAGCGACCTGGCTGTAGCTAGATACTGTCCCGGATGACCTGGCTGTAGCTAGAACTGTCAGCCTGATCGACCTGGCTGTAGCTAGATACTGTCAGCCTGATCGACCTGGCTGTAGTCTAGATACTGTCAGCCTGATCGACCTGGCCTGTAGCTAGATACTGTTCACCTGATCGACCTGGCTGTAGCTAGATACTGTCCCGCTGATCGACCTGGCTGTAGCTAGATACTGTCCTCCTGATCGACCTGGCTGTAGCTAGATACTGTCCTCTGATCGACATGGCTGTAGCTAGATACTGTCAGCCTGATCGACCTGGCTGTAGCTAGATACTGTCCCTGATCGACCTGGCTGTAGCTGATACTGTCACCTAATCGATGGCTGTAGCTAGATACTGTCGCCTGATCGACCTGGCTGTAGCTAGATACTGTCCGCCTGATCGACCTGGCTGTAGCTAGATACTGTCAGCCTGATCGACCTGGCTGTAGCTAGAAACTGTCAGCCTGATCGACCTGGCTGTAGCTAGATACTGTCAGCCTGATCGACATGGCTGTAGCTAGATACTGTCCGCCTGATCGACCTGGCTGTAGCTAGATATTGTCCGCCGGATCATCCTGGCTGTAGCTAGATACTGTCAGCCTGATCATCCTGGCTGTAGCTAGATACTGTCCGCCTGATCGACCTGGCTGTAGCTAGATACTGTCAGCCTGACGACCTGCTGTAGCTAGATACTGTCAGCCTGACGACCTGGCTGTAGCTAGATACTGTCAGCCTGATCGACCTGGCTGTAGCTAGATACTGTCAGCCTGATCGAACTGGCTGTAGCTAATACTGTCCGCCTGATCGACCTGGCTTACTAGATACTGTCCTCTGATCGACCTGGCTGTAGCTAGATACTGTCCTCCTGATCGACCTGGCTGTAGCTAGATACTGTCAGCCTGATCGACCTGGCTGTAGCTAGATACTGTCAGCCTGATCGACCTGGCTGTAGCTAGATACTGTCAGCCTGATCGACCTGGCTGTAGCTGGTACTGTCCGCCTGATCGACCTGGCTGTAGCTAGACTGTCCGCCTGATCGACCTGGTGTAGCTAGATACGTCAGCTGAGCGACCTGGCTGTAGCTAGAAACTGTCAGCCTGATCGACCTGGCTGTAGCTAGATACTGTCAGCCTGATCCTCGACACTGGCTGTAGCTAGATACTGTCCGCCTGATCGACCTGGCTGTAGCTAGATACTGTCAGCCTGATCGACCTGCTGTAGCTAGATACTGTCCGCCTGATCGACCTGGCTGTAGCTAGATACTGTCAGCCCTGATCGACCTGGCTGTAGCTAGATACTGTCAGCCTGATCGACCTGGCTGTAGCTAGATACTGTCCGCCTGATCGACCTGGCTGTAGCTAGATACTGTCAGCCTGATCGACCTGGCTGTAGCTAGATATTGTCCGCCTGATCGACCTGGCTGTAGCTAGATACTGTCAGCCTGATCGACCTGGCTGTAGCTAGATACTGTCAGCCTGATCGACCTGGCTGTAGCTACATACTGTCAGCCTGATCGCCCTGGCTGTAGCTAGATACTGTCAGCCTGATCGACCTGGCTGTAGCTAGATACTGTCCTCCTGATCGACCTGGCTGTAGCTAGATACTGTCAGCCTCATCGACCTGGCTGTAGCTAGATACTGTCCGCCTGATCGACCTGGCAGTAGCTAGATACTGTCCTCCTGATCGACCTGGCTGTAGCTAGATACTGTCCGCCTGATCGACCTGGCTGTAGCTAGATACTGTCAGCCTGATCGACCTGGCTGTAGCTAGAAACTGTCAGCCTGATCGACCTGGCTGTAGCTAGATACTGTCAGCCTGATCGACATGGCTGTAGCTAGATACTGTCAGCCTGATCGACCTGGCTGTAGCTAGATACTGTCCGCCTGATCGACCTGGCTGTAGCTAGATACTGTCAGCCTGATCGACCTGGCTGTAGCTAGAAACTGTCAGCCTGATCGACCTGGCTGTAGCTAGATACTGTCCGCCTGATCGACCTGGCTGTAGCTAGAAACTGTCAGCCTGATCGACCTGGCTGTAGCTAGATACTGTCCGCCTGATCGACCTGGCTGTAGCTAGATACTGTCACCTGATCGACCTGCTGTAGCTAGAAACTGTCAGCCTGATCTACCTGGCTGTAGCTAGATACTGTCCGCCTGATCGACCTGGCTGTAGCTAGAAACTGTCAGCCTGATCGACCTGGCTGTAGCTAGATACTGTCCACCTGATCGACCTGGCTGTAGCTAGATACTGTCCGCCTGATCATCCTGGCTGTAGCTAGATACTGTCCGCCTGATCGACCTGGCTGTAGCTAGATACTGTCCGCCTGATCGACCTGGCTGTAGCTAGATACTGTCCGCCTGATCGACCTGGCTGTAGCTAGATACTGTCAGCCTGATCGACCTGGCTGTAGCTAGATACTGTCAGCCTGATCGACCTGGCTGTAGCTAGATACTGTCCGCCTGATCGACCTGGCTGTAGCTAGATACTGTCCGCCTGATCGACCTGGCTGTAGCTAGATACTGTCAGCCTGATCGACCTGGCTGTAGCTAGATACTGTCCTCCTGATCGACCTGGCTGTAGCTAGATACTGTCAGCCTGATCGACCTGGCTGTAGCTAGATACTGTCCCTGATCGACCTGGCTGTAGCTAGATCTGTCAGCCTGATCGACTGGCTGTAGCTAATACTGTCCGCCTGATCGACCTGGCTGTAGCTAGATACTGTCCTCCTGATCGACCTGGCTGTAGCTAGATACTGTCAGCCTGATCGACCTGGCTGTAGCTAGATACTGTCAGCCTGATCGACCTGGCTGTAGCTAGATACTGTCAGCCTGATCGACTTGGCTGTAGCTAGATACTGTCAGCCTGATCGACCTGGCTGTAGCTAGATACTGTCCGCCTACCTACATGGCTGTAGCTAGATACTGTCCGCCTACCTACATGGCTGTTATGTCGCCTACTACAGGCTGTAGCTAGAACTGTCCGCCTGATCGACCTGGCTGTAGCTAGATACTGTCAGCCTGATCGACCTGGCTGTAGCTAGATACTGTCAGCCTGATCGACCTGGCTGTAGCATATACTGTCAGCCTGATCGACCTGGCTGTAGCTAGATACTGTCGCCTGATCGACCTGGCTGTAGCTAGATACTGTCCTCCTGATCGACCTGCTGTAGCTAGATACTGTCTCCTGATCGACCTGGCTGTAGCTAGATACTGTCAGCCTGATCGACCGGCTGTAGCTAGATACTGTCAGCCTGATCGACCTGGCTGTAGCTAGATACTGTCACCTATCGACCTGGCTGTAGCTAGATACTGTCCGCCTGATCGACCTGGCTGTAGCTAGATACTGTCCGCCTGATCGACCTGGCTGTAGCTAGATACTGTCAGCCTGATCGACCTGGCTGTAGCTAGAAACTGTCAGCCTGATCGACCTGGCTGTAGCTAGATAATGTCAGCCTGATCGACCTGGCTGTAGCTAGATACTGTCCGCCTGATCGACCTGGCTGTAGCTAGATATTGTCCGCCGGATCATCCTGGCTGTAGCTAGATACTGTCAGCCTGATCATCCTGGCTGTAGCTAGATACTGTCCGCCTGATCGACCTGGCTGTAGCTAGATACTGTCAGCCTGATCGACCTGGCTGTAGCTAGATACTGTCAGCCTGATCGACCTGGCTGTAGCTAGTAACTGTCGCTGATCGACCGGCTGTAGCTAGATACTGTCAGCCTGATCGACCTGGCTGTAGCTAGATACTGTCAGCCTGATCGACCTGGCTGTAGCTAGATACTGTCCGCCTGATCGACCTGGCTGTAGCTAGATACTGTCAGCCTGATCGACCTGGCTGTAGCTAGATACTGTCAGCCTGATCGACCTGGCTGTAGCTAGATACTGTCAGCCTGATCGACCTGGCTGTAGCTAGATACTGTCAGCCTGATCGACCTGGCTGTAGCTACATACTGTCAGCCTGATCGCCCTGGCTGTAGCTAGATACTGTCAGCCTGATCGACCTGGCTGTAGCTAGATACTGTCCTCCTGATCGACCTGGCTGTAGCTAGATACTGTCAGCCTGATCGACCTGGCTGTAGCTAGATACTGTCCGCCTGATCGACCTGGCTGTAGCTAGATACTGTCCTCCTGATCGACCTGGCTGTAGCTAGATACTGTCCGCCTGATCGACCTGGCTGTAGCTAGATACTGTCAGCCTGATCGACCTGGCTGTAGCTAGATACTGTCCGCCTACCTACATGGCTGTAGCTAGATACTGTCCTCCTGATCGACCTGGCTGTAGCTAGATACTGTCAGCCTGATCGACCTGGCTGTAGCTAGATACTGTCAGCCTGATCGACCTGGCTGTAGCTAGATACTGTCAGCCTGATCGACTTGGCTGTAGCTAGATACTGTCAGCCTGATCGACCTGGCTGTAGCTAGATACTGTCCGCCTACCTACATGGCTGTAGCTAGATACTGTCCGCCTACCTACATGGCTGTAGCTAGATACTGTCCGCCTACCTACATGGCTGTAGCTAGAAACTGTCCGCCTGATCGACCTGGCTGTAGCTAGATACTGTCAGCCTGATCGACCTGGCTGTAGTTAGATACTGTCAGCCTGATCGACATTGCTGTAGCTAGATACTGTCCGCCTGATCGACCTGGCTGTAGCTAGATACTGTCCCTGATCGACCTGGCTGTAGCTAGATACTGTCCGCCTGATCGACCTGGCTGTAGCTAGATACTGTCAGCCTGATCGACCTGGCTGTAGCTAGATACTGTCAGCCTGATCGACCTGGCTGTAGATAGATACTGTCAGCCTGATCGACCTGGCTGTAGATAGATACTGTCAGCCTGATCGACCTGGCTGTAGCTAGAAACTGTCAGCCTGATCGACCTGGCTGTAGCTAGATACTAGCTGGTGTCCTGGCTAAATTCCCAACCTGGCTCTCATACTGTCATGGCCACCTAATCATCCCCATAATTCCGAATTGGCATATATCACTCCTCATGTCTCCACCTGACTTTCCCCCTTACTAATTAAAGCCCTTTGAAAACCTTCCAGCGACGTTCTCCAGTCCGCAGCCTCCAGCGACGTTCTCCAGTCCGGAGCCTCCAGCGACGTTCTCCAGTCCGGAGCCTCCAGCGACGTTCTCCAGTCCGAGCCTCCAGCGACGGTCTCCAGTCCGAGCCTCCAGCGACGGTCTCCAGTCCGGAGCCTCCAGCGACGGTCTCCAGTCCGGACCTCCAGCGACGTTCTCCAGTCCGAGCCTCCAGCGACGTTCTCCAGTCCGGGGCCTCCAGCGACGTTCTCCAGTCCGGGGCCTCCAGCGACGTTCTCCAGTCCGGAGCCTCCAGCGACGTTCTCCAGTCCGGGGCCTCCAGCGACGTTCTCCAGTCCGGGGCCTCCAGCGACGTTCTCCAGTCCGGGGCCTCCAGCGACGTTCTCCAGTCCGGGGCCTCCAGCGACGTTCTCCAGTCCGGAGCCCCCAGCGACGTTCTCCAGTCCGGAGCCCCCAGCGACGGTCTCCAGTCCGGAGCCTCCAGCGACGGTCTCCAGTCCGGAGCCCGCTACGAGTGTCCCCAGTCCGGGGTCGGCGGAGAGGGTCCCCGCACCAGAGGCGCCACTAAATTGGGGGGAGCCAGAGGCGGAGGGGGGTCTACGTCCCGCACCAGAGCCGCCGCCGTAAAGGAAGCCCACCCGGACCCTCCCCTTTAGAGTCAGGTTTTGCGGCCGGAGTCCGCACCTTTGGGGGGCGGGGGGGGGGGGTACTGTCACGCCCTGGCCATAGAGAGACTTTTATTCTCTATTTTGGTTAGGCCAGGTTGTGACTAGGGTGGGCATTCTAGTTTCTTTATTTCTATGTTTTCTATTTCTTTGTGTTTGGCCGGGTGTGGTTCTCAATCAGAGGCAGCTGTCTATCGTTGTCTCTGATTGAGAATCATACTTAGGTAGCCTTTTGCCCACCTGGAGAGATATAGAGAGACTTTATAGAGAGACTTTTATTCTCTATTTTGGTTAGGCCAGGTTGTGACTAGGGTGGGCATTCTAGTTTCTTTATTTCTATGTTTTCTATTTCTTTGTGTTTGGCCGGGTGTGGTTCTCAATCAGAGGCAGCTGTCTATCGTTGTCTCTGATTGAGAATCATACTTAGGTAGCCTTTTGCCCACCTGGAGAGATATAGAGAGACTTTATAGAGAGACTTTTATTCTCTATTTTGGTTAGGCAGGTTGTGACTAGGGTGGGCATTCTAGTTTCTTTATTTCTATGTTTTCTATTTCTTTGTGTTTGGCCGGGTGTGGTTCTCAATCAGAGGCAGCTGTCTATCGTTGTCTCTGATTGAGAATCATACTTAGGTAGCCTTTTGCCCACCTGGAGAGATATAGAGAGACTTTATAGAGAGACTTTTATTCTCTATTTTGGTTAGGCCAGGTTGTGACTAGGGTGGGCATTCTAGTTTCTTTATTTCTATGTTTTCTATTTCTTTGTGTTTGGCCGGGTGTGGTTCTCAATCAGAGGCAGCTGTCTATCGTTGTCTCTGATTGAGAATCATACTTAGGTAGCCTTTTGCCCACCTGGGTTTGTGGGTAGTTGTTTTCTGTTTAGTTTAGTTACCTTACAGAACTGTTCGTTTGTCTTTTTGTTATTTTTGTTCAAGTGTTCTAATTTATTAAAATTATTATGAACACATACCACGCCGCGCTTTGGTCCACTCCTTCTTCATCAGACGAGCGTTACAGTACCCTAAACTCCTACTCATCGCTGAGAGTAGGGGAGAGACTCTTGATTACTACCTTTGAGGTCCTACTCTGAGCGGTGAGTAAATGAGGTCAGTCATACTTTTAGCGTGATTGAAAGGAGTAATGAGACGCTTGATAACTATGGACCCTGATAGCGGTTCCATATGTGATTAAAATCTCTTTAAAAAATGTTGAGTGGAAATCTATAGATGCAACAACTAGGACGGGTTGCTGATATGAAGAGGATTGTGACTTGGGCTTCTGGACAACAAAATGAAGTTGATATGAAAACCAATAGAACAGGAGAGAAATGGCATAGTGGTGGGTCCAAAAGGGAAATACATTTGCCAAAATTACATAATTACTATATAATTACTGTCTATACATAAATCAAATCATTGAAAATACTTCACCAGAAAGCATGACTTAGCCACAGAGGACTCAAGGATCATGAGCTTATTTCAAAGGAACAGCTGTGGTTTGCTTCAAATCTCAAGCTCGTAGGCCTATTTGGGCAGTGAACGTGCCAATAGGCCTAGCTAATGATTGAGTTGAGGCTGTCAGTGAAAAGCATGAACAATTTGTGTGAAGATAATGTTTCTTGAGTATAATTTAAAATGTTGATACAAGACGGGGAGGGGTGTGTGGTGAAGACAAGTTTCTCTCCAGAATGACTCAGCTGTCTCCCGCATTCATCGTTTCATTGTGTTAATGAAACGTGAAACACCGCTGCCTATATGAAGTCTTTATAATAGAATTGCCTCCACTTTTCCATGGTCGGGTTAGCCTAAAGGATACTTTGAAGACATGCCTCATATCAAATAAAACATTCAGGTTTCAAACAATTATGTATTCAAAAAGCATATTAGCTCCAGCTCACATTGTATGGTGGTGGGTGAAGCACTGATAGTGTTGACTGCACGTGAGGCGCGCCTCAATAACAAGTTGAGAAGAAAAAATTTTTTTTAGCTATTTTTAATCATGCACAAAAGCTGTTTTCAGCATTTGTTTGCATTTAGAATGCTTAAATCACATGTTCTACTCCAGCAGCATCCACTGTAGGAGATGCAGGAGAACCCCCTCAAAATGGGCTCTGTGATCACCATCCACTGTAGGAGCTGCAGGAGAACCCCCTCAAAATGGGCTCTGTGATCACCATCCACTGTAGGAGCTGCAGGAGAACCCCCTCAAAATGGGCTCTGTGATCACCATCCACTGTAGGAGCTGCAGGAGAACCCCCTCAAAATGGGCTCTGTGATCACCATCCACTGTAGGAGCTGCAGGAGAACCCCTTCAAAATGGGCTCTGTGATCACCATCCACTGTAGGAGATGCAGGAGAACCCCCTCAAAATGGGCTCTGTGATCACCATCCACTGTAAGAGATGCAGGAGAACCCCCTCAAAATGGGCTCTGGGATCACCATCCACTGTAGGAGATGCAGGAGAACCCCCTCAAAATGGGCTCTGTGATCACCATCCACTGTAGGAGCTGCAGGAGAACCCCTTCAAAATGGGCTCTGTGATCACCATCCACTGTAAGAGATGCAGGAGAACCCCCTCAAAATGGGCTCTGGGATCACCATCCACTGTAGGAGCTGCAGGAGAACCCCCTCAAAATGGGCTCTGGGATCACCATCCACTGTAGGAGCTGCAGGAGAACCCCCTCAAAATGGGCTCTGTGATCACCATCCACTGTAGGAGCTGGAGGAGAACCCCCTCAAAATGGGCTCTGGGATCACCATCCACTGTAGGAGCTGGAGGAGAACCCCTTCAAAATGGGCTCTGTGATAGTTGTGTTGGATAAATAAGACATATGATGACTAACCAAAATACACAGATCAATTGAATTCGAAACCCAGCTTTGCACTAACTGCTGTTACTAAACCCAGCTGACTGTTGTTACTAAACCCAGCTGACTGCTGTTACTAAACCCAGCTGACTGCTGTTACTAAACCCAGCTGACTGCTGTTACTAAACGCAGCTGACTGCTGTTACTAAACCCAGCTGACTGTTGTTACTAAACCCAGCTGACTGCTGTTACTAAACCCAGCTGACTGCTGTTACTAAACCCAGCTGACTGTTGTTACTAAACCCAGCTGACTGCTGTTACTAAACCCAGCTGACTGCTGTTACTAAACCCAGCTGACTGCTGTTACTAAACCCAGCTGACTGCTGTTACTAAACCCAGCTGACTGCTGTTACTAAACCCAGCTGACTGCTGTTACTAAACCCAGCTGACTGTTGTTACTAAACCCAGATGACTGTTGTTACTAAACCCAGCTGACTGCTGTTACTAAACCCAGCTGACTGCTGTTACTAAACCCAGCTGACTGCTGTTACTAAACCCAGCTGACTGCTGTTACTAAACCCAGCTGACTGCTGTTACTAAACCCAGCTGACTGTTGTTACTAAACCCAGCTGACTGCTGTTACTAAACCCAGCTGACTGCTGTTACTAAACCCAGTTGACTGCTGTTACTAAACCCAGCTGACCTTTGTTACTAAACCCAGCTGACTGTTGTTACTAAACCCAGCTGACTGCTGTTACTAAACCCAGAGGAGACCTAGGGAGCTACTTCTGACCAAACAACTATTACTCTTGATAAACTGAACGCTGGACTTCCAGAGACAGAGAACCAGCACCCCTAGTGGTGAATGGCAAAAACAAGGGCACAATGGCAGCACTGAGAATAGAGACAAACCCTCTGGTTCTCTCAAAGTGCCTCCAAACTGTGCTCTCAAAAAAAGATCCTGAAAATGATTGTGCATAGGTGAGTCCCTGGTCTGTCTGTCCTTTGTCCAGTTGTATTCTAGATTCCCAGTACATTATGCGATTTGACCACAAGACTGCAGATGGGCATAAAAATCAGTTCTAATTCATGTTTTACTACTACAGTAAGTGTAGCTTGTCATGTACCCCTCCCTCCACAGGATGGACTATGTGAAGAAGCAGGAAAGTCTGCCCACCCCTCCCACCCTTCAGAGGCACTCTGCAGTCAGGGCAGCACTGAATGGAGCCCATCAGTGAGCTGTCAAACCCTCCACCCCTAAAGTCCAGCCTGCTCACAGAGAGGCCAAAGCACAGGACAAAGCAAAGGCCAAGGCCCAGAAAGCCAAGACAGGCTGTGACACCAGCCAAACCTTCAGCAGCACCAGTCCAAAACAACTTTGTCCTCTGGGGCCTACCACACTTTCAGCAAAAACTTAGAAAGACAGTCTAAAACCCAACCTCAACCAGCAGCTCACCGACCAGTACCGCCACCACCCCGACCAGTAACGCTTTCTCTCCCAACTTTGGGAGGCAGCAGAAGGGACAGGTCCAGGACTCAGCCAGCAGAGGGGACAGGTCCAGGTCTCAGCCAGCAGAGGGGACAGGTCCAGGTCTCAGCCAGCAGAGGGGACAGGTCCAGAGCCTGCAGAGGGGACAGGTCCAGGTCTCAGCCAGCAGAGGGGACAGGTCCAGAGCCTGCAGAGAGGACAGGTCCAGGTCTCAGCCAGCAGAGGGGACAGGTCCAGAGCCTGCAGAGAGGACAGGTCCAGGACTCAGCCAGCAGAGGGGACAGGTCCAGAGCCTGCAGAGAGGACAGGTCCAGGACTCAGCCTGCAGAGGGGACAGGTCCAGGACTCAGCCTGCAGAGGGGACAGGTCAAGGTCTCAGCCAGCAGAGGGGACAGGTCAAGGTCTCAGCCAGCAGAGGGGACAGGTCCAGAGCCAGCAGAGGGGACAGGTCCAGAGCCTGCAGAGAGGACAGGTCCAGGACTCAGCCTGCAGAGGGGACAGGTCCAGGACTCAGCCAGCAGAGGAGACAGGTCAACGGTTCAGCCTGCAGAGGGGACAGGTCCAGAGCCAGTAGAGGGGACAGGTCCAGATCTCAGCCAGCAGAGGGGACAGGTCCAGGTCTCAGCCAGCAGAGGGGACAGGTCCAGGTCTCAGCCAGCAGAGGGGACAGGTCCAGGACTCAGCCAGCAGAGGGGACAGGTCCAGAGCCAGCAGAGGGGACAGGTCCTGGTCTCAGCCAGCAGAGGGGACAGGTCCAGGACTCAGCCAGCAGAGGGGACAGGTCCAGGACTCAGCCAGCAGAGGGGACAGGTCCAGGTCTCAGCCAGCAGAGGGGACAGGTCAACGGTTCAGCCAGCAGAGGTGACAGGTCCAGGACTCAGCCAGCAGAGGGGACAGGTCCAGGTCTCAGCCAGCAGAGGGGACAGGTCCAGGACTCAGCCAGCAGAGGGGACAGGTCCAGGTCTCAGCCAGCAGAGGGGACAGGTCCAGGTCTCAGCCAGCAGAGGGGACAGGTCCAGGACTCAGCCAGCAGAGGGGACAGGTCCAGGTCTCAGCCAGCAGAGGGGACAGGTCCAGGACTCAGCCAGCAGAGGGGACAGGTCCAGGTCTCAGCCAGCAGATGGGACAGGTCGAGAGCCAGTAGAGGGGACAGGTCCAGAGCCAGTAGAGGGTAGCAGAACAGTATTGAATGTGCCGAGCTGTCTGTTTGAACTACCATGCATACCCCACAAGACAAGTCCAGAACAGACTATGGGAGGTGCACAGTACTACATAGAGCCATGACTACATGGAACTCTATTCCACATCAGGAAACTGATGCAAGCAGTAAAATTAGATTAATAAAAACAGATAATATACACCTTATGGAACAACGGGGACTGTGAAGCAACACAAACATAGGCACAGACACATGCATACACACACCAAACATAGGCACAGACACATGCATACACACACCAAACATAGGCACAGACACATGCATACACACACCAAACATAGGCACAGACACATGCATACACACACCAAACATAGGCACAGACACATGCATACACACACCAAACATAGGCACAGACACATGCATACACACACCAAACATAGGCACAGACACATGCATACACACCAAACATAGGCACAGACACATGCATACACACACCAAACATAGGCACAGACACATGCATACACACACCAAACATAGGCACAGACACATGCATACACACACCAAACATAGGCACAGACACATGCATACACACACCAAACATAGGCACAGACACATGCATACACACACCAAACATAGGCACAGACACATGCATACACACCAAACATAGGCACAGACACATGCATACACACACCAAACATAGGCACAGACACATGCATACACACACGATAACATACACACACATGGATTTAGAACTGAGATATGTGGTAGAGTAGAGGCCTGACACCAACGCCAGCTTCAACAGGGCCACTCACACCAACGCCAGCTTCAACAGGGCCCCTCACACCAACGCCAGCTTCAACAGGACCCCTCACACCAACGCCAGCTTCAACAGGACCCCTCACACCAACGCCAGCTTCAACAGGACCCCTCACACCAACGCCAGCTTCAACACGACCCCTCACACCAACGCCAGCTTCAACACGACCCCTCACACCAACGCCAGCTTCAACACGACCCCTCACACCAACGCCAGCTTCAACAGGACCCCTCACACCAACGCCAGCTTCAACAGGACCCCTCACACCAACGCCAGCTTCAACAGGACCCCTCACACCAACGCCAGCTACAACACGACCCCTCACACCAACGCCAGCTTCAACACGACCCCTCACACCAACGCCAGCTTCAACACGACCCCTCACACCAACGCCAGCTTCAACACGACCCCTCACACCAACGCCAGCTTCAACACGACCCCTCACACCAACGCCAGCTTCAACACGACCCCTCACACCAACGCCAGCTTCAACACGACCCCTCACACCAACGCCAGCTTCAACACGACCCCTCACACCAACGCCAGCTTCAACACGACCCCTCACACCAACGCCAGCTTCAACACGACCCCTCACACCAACGCCAGCTTCAACACGACCCCTCACACCAACGCCAGCTTCAACACGACCCCTCACACCAACGCCAGCTTCAACAGGACCCCTCACACCAACGCCAGCTTCAACACGACCCCTCACACCAACGCCAGCTTCAACACGACCCCTCACACCAACGCCAGCTTCAACAGGACCCCTCACACCAACGCCAGCTTCAACAGGACCCCTCACACCAACGCCAGCTTCAACAGGACCCCTCACACCAACGCCAGCTTCAACACGGCCCCTCACACCAACGCCAGCTTCAACACGACCCCTCACACCAACGCCAGCTTCAACACGACCCCTCACACCAACGCCAGCTTCAACACGACCCCTCACACCAACGCCAGCTTCAACACGACCCCTCACACCAGCGCCAGCTTCAACAGGACCCCTCACACCAACGCCAGCTTCAACAGGACCCCTCACACCAACGCCAGCTTCAACAGGACCCCTCACACCAACGCCAGCTTCAACACGACCCCTCACACCAACGCCAGCTTCAACACGACCCCTCACACCAACGCCAGCTTCAACACGACCCCTCACACCAACGCCAGCTTCAACACGACCCCTCACACCAACGCCAGCTTCAACACGACCCCTCACACCAACGCCAGCTTCAACAGGACCCCTCACACCAACGCCAGCTTCAACAGGACCCCTCACACCAACGCCAGCTTCAACAGGACCCCTCACACCAACGCCAGCTTCAACAGGACCCCTCACACCAACGCCAGCTTCAACACGGCCCCTCACACCAACGCCAGCTTCAACAGGACCCCTCACACCAACGCCAGCTTCAACAGGACCCCTCACACCAACGCCAGCCTCAACACGACCCCTCACACCAACGCCAGCTTCAACAGGACCCCTCACACCAACGCCAGCTTCAACAGGACCCCTCACACCAACGCCAGCTTCAACACTGCCCCTCACACCAACGCCAGCTTCAACACGACCCCTCACACCAACGCCAGCTTCAACACGACCCCTCACACCAACGCCAGCTTCAACACGACCCCTCACACCAACGCCAGCTTCAACAGGACCCCTCACACCAACGCCAGCCTCAACACGACCCCTCACACCAACGCCAGCTTCAACACGACCCCTCACACCAACGCCAGCTTCAACACGACCCCTCACACCAACGCCAGCTTCAACACGACCCCTCACACCAACGCCAGCTTCAACACGACCCCTCACACCAACGCCAGCTTCAAATGCCCCTCACACCAACGCCAGCTTCAACAGGGCCCCTCACACCAACGCCAGCTTCAACAGGACCCCTCACACCAACGCCAGCTTCAACAGGACCCCTCACACCAACGCCAGCTTCAACACGACCCCTCACACCAACGCCAGCTTCAACAGGACCCCTCACACCAACGCCAGCCTCAACACGACCCCTCACACCAACGCCAGCTTCAACACGACCCCTCACACCAACGCCAGCTTCAACATGACCCCTCACAGCAACGCCAGCCTCAACACGACCCCTCACACCAACGCCAGCTTCAACACGACCCCTCACACCAACGCCAGCTTCAACATGACCCCTCACAGCAACGCCAGCCTCAACAGGACCTGTTCCATTCATATACTAGCCAGATCATTTCTAGTCCCCCAGTGGAGAAACCTGTCTCTTCTCTATCTTTCTCTCCCGTCAAGTTGAACGTGAGCAGGAACTACCGGTGAGCCTCCATGGGTCACCACGGCAACCCTAGCCACCTCCCTAGCGCTAGTCACTAGATAAGTGTTTAGGAAATATTTATACTACATGAAACTGATCTTCAAAATAAAGAAAGGATGAAATAATATAATTGATCAGTATAGTTAGTATGTTAAATCACATGACACATGAAATATAGAAAGTAGATCATAAAGAAAAAAACTTTATTTTACATTTCAAAGTTGTGCACATTTTTCTGAAACAAACAATTGTATTTTCCAGATCAATTGGATTAAAAACCATAGGGGGGGGGGGCAATAAAGTACCATTTAAAAACACCCACAAGCTGCTATGAGACGAGGCCAGGGCATTGAAATAGACTGTGTGCATTACAGAGTAAAGAAATTAAAATATGAACGAGTTTACTGAATGAGTTTGCTGATACCTCGGAGTACAAGGACAATAAAAATACCAGGTGTAATGCAGGATGTCCTGAAACAAAGTTACTATATGGCCACTGTGCTGCAGCACACTATGCATTAGAAAATATCAAATTACACCCTAATCCCTAGACAGAAACCCTCCAAACATTCACACCATGCTCTTCTATGCAGTCAGGATAAATGGCAACTTGGACATTTCCATCTTTGAACTCATTTCCAAAGGTGAACAATGCTGTTAGGAGACACTGAACAGACTAGCCTTAGTTGGAAAGTCATGCCACAACTTTATTTCAGTTACTCAGATGCATAAACACAGTCAGACTAGAGGATGTTAAAACACTCATGTCTCTTCTCAGGGAGCCGTGAGAAGCAGGTTGAGTGGGAGAGAATGACCAAGTGTTGGCAAATCTACCAGTGTGACAATCTGTCACAACAAAGTGTTGGCAAATCCACCAGTCTGACAATGTATGGAGACATAAGAGGACTGTGTGTATTCTTGTAGTTTGGTATAAAGTGTGTGTGTAATAGCTAACTTATGCAGTAGGTTACTCTAGACAATCATCTCCAGCTGCTGTGCATACCCTACGACCTGCGTAGCTCGGTGGAGGGAGTGTTGACTTCTTCTGTCCTCTGCTGTTGGCAACTGAATGAGTAGTAACCACCTGGGCTCTGGGTCCAGCCCCGCTGTAACACACAGAAACAGCTTTAATATGATGTGAGGTTCTGGGTCCAGCCCCGCTGTAACACACAGACACAACTTTAATATGATGTGAGGTTCTGGGTCCAGCCCCGCTGTAACACACAGACACAACTTTAATATGATGAGAGGTTCTGGGTCCAGCCCTGCTGTAACACACAGACACAACTTTAATATGATGTGAGGCTCTGGGTCCAGCCCCGCTGTAACACACAGACACAACTTTAATATGATGTGAGGCTCTGGGTCCAGCCCCGCTGTAACACACAGAAACAGCTTTAATATGATGTGAGGTTCTGGGTCCAGCCCCGCTGTAACACACAGACACAGCTTTAATATGATGTGAGGTTCTGGGTCCAGCCCCGCTGTAACACACGGACACAGCTTTAATATGATGAGAGGTTCTGGGTCCAGCCCCGCTGTAACACACGGACAACTTTAATATGATGAGAGGTTCTGGGTCCAGTCCCGCTGTAACACACAGACACAGCTTTAATATGATGTGAGGTTCTGGGTCCAGCCCCGCTGTAACACACAGACACAACTTTAATATGATGAGAGGTTCTGGGTCCAGCCCCGCTGTAACACACAGACACAACTTTAATATGATGTGAGGTTCTGGGTCCAGCCCCGCTGTAACACACGGACAGCTTTAATATGATGAGAGGTTCTGGGTCCAGCCCCGCTGTAACACACGGACACAACTTTAATATGATGAGAGGTTCTGGGTCCAGCCCCGCTGTAACACACAGTCACAACTTTAATATGATGAGAGGTTCTGGGTCCAGCCCCGCTGTAACACACAGACACAACTTTAATATGATGTGAGGTTCTGGGTCCAGCCCCGCTGTAACACACAGTCACAGCTTTAATATGATGAGAGGTTCTGGGTCCAGCCCCGCTGTAACACACAGACACAACTTTAATATGATGAGAGGTTCTGGGTCCAGCCCCGCTGTAACACACAGACACAACTTTAATATGATGAGAGGTTCTGGGTCCAGCCCCGCTGTAACACACGGACAGCTTTAATATGATGAGAGGTTCTGGGTCCAGCCCCGCTGTAACACACGGACACAACTTTAATATGATGTGAGGTTCTGGGTCCAGCCCCGCTGTAACACACGGACAGCTTTAATATGATGAGAGGTTCTGGGTCCAGCCCCACTGTAACACACAGACAACTTTAATATGATGAGAGGTTCTGGGTCCAGCCCCGCTGCACCACACGGACAACTTTAATATGATGTGAGGTTCTGGGTCCAGCCCCGCTGTAACACGCAGTCACAACTTTAATATGATTGTAGGGGACTAAACTCAAGTTCTACGGATGTTCTTTATAGCTAACTCCAATGGTCCTTTGTCAAGCACAAACAGATCTTGGACCAGGCTAGTGTTCAGTAGGGTACACAACAGAGTAGAGCAGATAATATCTAACCTTGTTGGCATACTCTATCATGTTGTTTGGGGAGGAGAAGAAAAGCACTCTGGTAGCTTTATTGAACTGGATCGGTTTATAAGCCTTCTCTATGCACACAGAAATCTCCTCACTGGAAAACACACAGAAGGATCACACCATGCCATTGCTGGACCACAAGGATGAATCCATGCATCTGCAATTTCCAGACAATATCAATTCATCCAATGTCAGAAATCATGCTGTCTCTTACCGGATGGCGCTTAGCAGAATATCTATGAAGAAGGTGTAGCTCTCAGCAGGGATGTTACCTTAGGCCCGAAACACTTAGTTGTAACTTCCTTCCATCGGGTACTGACATGAAGATAGTGAAAAGTAAAAAAGGCATTCTACAAGCCAGCTGGAATTGCCATGGTTCCACAAAGACAAAGAGAAAAGAACAAGCAAAGAAGTGATATACATGTGGGTCATTACTGTATAAGGTAGAGGCTCCTAATCCGTGACAGGATCTCTTATTTCTGAGGCTCCGAATACATGGAAATGGAAGTGTGGAAATTAACTTCAATAACTTCAGTAATTTTTCTCATGCCAAAACCGGATTAAATGCCAAAAAGATGACATTCTCAATGTCACTAGGGAAAACGCACACAAGCCAAAAAATATCAAGCGCCACTACAAAGTCAAAACATGATTTAAGTTCTGTACAATTTGCTTGATGTTGCGGACCAATGACTACGGTGTATCGACATTAGCTAGCTAGCTAGCTTATGTTAACATGCTAGCGACTCGTCAGAATATGCTGCTACATAATAATCAGCTCGCATTAGCTAGCTACCTGGCTGGATAGAGTAGCCAGCGCCAGTCCAATGGAAACCAATGCAACCCTGCTGGCTAACAGCTAGCTAAATGACCAGTGGTGACAGTGAGGTCCCTATGAGAGTCAAGGCTTTAAGTGCCATCGTGCAGAAAAAGCAAAGAAAATACTGGTTGATGAGCTAGCTAAGTTAGCTACCATTGTGCGTGCACAAATGCATAACGAGTCATTGACGACACATTGTATCAAAGTCAAGAAGGCATACAGAATGAGCTGCCCCACCTAGCTAGCTATCTAGTACTAGAGGGGTACAAAAATGCAGGTACAGACGAATAGGTCATACAATTATATGTTCTTCTAGTCAATGACAATATATGTTGCAAAGAAAATACCTGCATCAAATCTCTAGTTGCGTTGTTGTGCATAGGAAAGTGGACTCCTTAACATTTATTTATGTATTTATTAACCTCTAACGAGTCACCCTCCCGGATCCGGGATCCTCCTCATCAAAAAAGCTGACTAGCATAGCCTAGCCTAGCGCCACAGGGATATCATATAATATAATTTCATGAAATCACAAGTCCAATACAGCAAATGAAAGATAAACATCTTGTGAATTCAGCCATCATTTCCGATTTTTTTAATGTTTTACAGCGAAAACACAATATATATTTATATTAGCTCACCACAATAGCCAAACACACAACGCCATGTTTTCACCATGTTTTCACCCCCAACATAGCTTTCACAAAACCCACAAATAGAGATAAAATTAATCACTAACCTTTGAACAACTTCATCAGATGACAGTCTTATAACATCATGTTATACAATACATTTATGTTTTGTTCGAAAATGTGCATATTTAGAGGTAAAAATCGCAGTTTTACATTGCAGCCACCATCACAAATAGCACCAAAACAGCCAGAATAATTACAGAGAGCAACGTGAAATACATAAATACTCATCATAAAACATTTATGAAAAATACATGTTGTACAGCAAATGAAAGATAAACATCTTGTGAATCCAGCCAATATTTCCGATTTTTTAAGTGTTTTACAGCGAAAACACAATATATATTTATATTAGCTGACCACAATAGCCAAACACACAACGCCATTTATTCACCGCCAACATAGCTTTCACAAAACCTACAAGTAGAGATAAAATTAATCACTAACCTTTGAACAACTTCATCAGATGACAGTCTTATAACATCATGTTATACAATACATTTATGTTTTGTTCGAAAATGTGCATATTTAGAGGTACAAATCGTGGTTTTACATTGTGAATACGTAGCCATAATGCACCAAATTGTCCGGAGATATTTTGGACAGTCACGTAATCTAACCAAAAAACTCATCATAAACTTTACTAAAAAATACATGTTGTACAGCAAATGAAAGATACACTGGTTCTTAATGCAACCACTGTGTTAGATTTTTTTTTTTAAATACTTTAGTACATACACAATATTGTGAGACAGCGCCCAACAATTCTCCGCCTTGTTGGAGCCAACACAAACCACAAAAATACGAAATAACATCATAAATATTCTCTTACTTTTGATGATCTTCCACCAGAATGTTGTGCAAGGAGTCCTAGTTCCAGAATAAATCGTTGTTTTGTTTTAGAATGTCAATTTCTTCTGTCGAATTAGCAACTTTGGCTAGCCATGTGGAGGGCACATGTCCAAGAAATATTTTCGCCTGGAAAGAAAAATTCCAATAGTCCCAATAAACGTAGAATAAACTGGTCAAACTCGGTTAAAAATCCAACTTTATGATGTTTTTCTCATATGTATCCAATAAAATCCGAGCCGGAGCATTTCGTTGTGTATACCTAACGCATTTCAGAAGACAATGTGAGGTTCCCTGGTGCGCAGTTGAATACTGCCAATAGAGCAGACCTGTCACTCCAAAAGCTCTCATTCGGTCTCACATCAAGCTAGACACCCCATTCAACATTCTACTGCCTGTTGACATCTAGTGGAAGGCGTATGAAGTGCATACAGATCCATAAATATAAGCCAGTTGAATAGGCAGGCCCTGACACAGAGCCCCATTTTCTGAATTTTCACTTCCTGTTTGGAAGTTTGCTGCCAAATGAGTTCTGTTTTACTCACAGATATAATTCAAACAGTTTTAAAAACTTCAGAGTGTTTTCTATCCAATAGTAATAATAATATGCATATTGTATGATCTAGAACAGAGTACGAGGCCGTTTAATTTGGGCACGATTTTTTCCCAAAGTGAAAATAGCGCCCCCTATTAAGAAGAAGTTTTAAGGATCCCCATTAGTTCCTGCCAAAGCAGCAGCTAATCTTCCTGGGGTTTATTATGGATCCCCATTAGTTCCTGCCAAGGCAGCAGCTACTCTTCCTGGGGATTCTTATGGATCCCCATTAGTTCCTGCCAAGGCAGCAGCTACTCTTCCTGGGGATTCTTATGGATCCTCATTAGTTCCTGCCAAGGCAGCAGCTACTTTTCCTGGGGTCCAGAAACACCAAGACAGTTATGAAATGTAATGTTACATTTTTTACCCAATACATTCATTCTGTTCCCTCAGACCACTACTCTACTACCACATATCTACAACACAACATCCATGTGTGCGTGTGTGTAGAGTGCGTGTCTAATCATGTGTATGTGTGTTTTCACAGTCCCCGCTGATCCATAAGGTGTATTTTTATCTGTTCTTTAAATCTGATTCTACCTCTTGCATCAGTTACTTGATGTGGAATAGAGTTCCATGTAGTCGTGGCTCTATGTAGTACTGTGTGCCTCACATAGTCTGTTCTGGGCTTGGGGACTGTGAAGAGACCTCTGCTGGCATGTCTTGTGGGGTATGCATGGGTGTCCGAGCTTTGTGCCAGTAGTTCAAACAGACAGCTTGGTGCATTCAGCATGTCAACACCTCTTACAAAAACAAATAGTTATGAAGTCAATCTCTCCTCCACTTTGAGCCATGAGAGATGTGCATGCATATTTTTAATGTTAGCTCTCCGAGGACATTTAAGGGCCAGCCTTGCTGCCCTGTTCTGAGCCAAGCTGTGAAGGAGGAATACACATTTATGATCGGTAGTGACTGAGGATGAAACACTCCGTGACCACTAGATGTCCTCACATTCCCAGATTTAGATCAAATATTTTTCATTAGAGCTGTGTGAATGACAAGAGCCCATTCAATGTACTTTGGGGGTATTTACAATCATCTTTCTTTTTCATACTCAGCAGGTGGGGGCATCCATATTTCAGATCATTCAGAATCCATTCACCCTGGGCTTTAAACTAACATGCTCACGCCAAGAGGGGGGCAGTGTGGGCTAACATGTTACACCCCCACAGAACACCACGGATATAAGGACTGGAAACACAATGAAAACCGAGGCGATTTATCCGAAAATCAAGAGTAATGACATTCTTTTCTATGTTCCAGTAATGGTGCAAGAAATTGTAGAACTTCAAGCTCTGATAGATAGTGGGTCTATGACCTGCACGAGTCAGCTGAAGACACACTTCTGAGATGTAATGTGATAAAACCAGAGTCTAGAAAGCCAACTCAAGTAGTTCTTGTAGGCTGTGGGGGCAACCAGGCAGAGCCTAAGTATGAATATGACTTGAACATTGATCTTTTAGATTGCAAGATGGCAGTGTCTGTTTTAGTTGTACCTGGACAGACAGACAATATGATAGTTGGATCGAACGCCATAAAACACATAATGCAACAGGTTAAGAAAACAAAGTGGTATTGGGACAGCCTCTCCAAACCTGCCAAAGGAGATTCACATGAACTTTTACTCAGTATGCTAGCCAACGTGAACCGCTGGCACGGTGACAAAATACCAGACAGAGTGGGAACTGTAATGCTCAAGCAGAGTGTGACTCTCATGCCTCAACATGAACATTTGGTCTGGGGAAAACTGAAAGAAAAGGTGCCGCTATCAGTCGGTAGTACTGTAGTCATAGAGGCCACTACAGATCTGCACCAAGAAATGTCCTAGTAGGACACACTGTATGTCCCGTGAGGGGTGACAAGTGGGTCCCCATGAAAGTGATCAACATGTTGGACCACCCTATTGTTCTCCGCCGTAACACCAAGTTGGCTGATGTTCACCCATGCCTAGCCCTAGAAGACCTAGAGCTCTATTCCAGCCATGCTGAGAACCCCAGTAAGGTCCAGTCTGCTCTTCAGAATGTCACCCAAGCTGGGGAAGAATGTTCAGTTAGTGGAAAAAGGACAAAGGAGTATCTACAAAAGTTGGAAGAGTTGGGCTTAACAGAAGTTGACATAGAGTCAATCAATCAATCAAGTTTATTTTATATAGCCCTTCGTACATCAGCTAATATCTCGAAGTGCTGTACAGAGACCCAGCCTAAAACCCCAAACAGCTAGTAATGCAGGTGTAGAAGCACGGTGGCTAGGAAAATCTCCCTAGAAAGGCCAAAACCTAGGAAGAAACCTAGAGAGGAACCAGGCTATGAGGGGTGGCCAGTCCTCTTCTGGCTGTGCCGGGTGGAGATTATAACAGAACATGGCCAAGATGTTCAAAAATGTTCATAAGTGACAAGCATGGTCAAATAATAATCATGAATAATTTTCAGTTGGCTTTTCATAGCCGATCATTAAGAGTTGAAAAACAACAGGTCTGGGACAGGTGGCGGTTCCATAACCGCAGGCAGAACAGCTGAAACCGGAACAGCAGCAAGGCCAGGCGGACTGGGGACAGCAAGGAGCCACTACGCCCGGCAGTCCCGACGTATGGTCCCAGGGCTCAGGTCCTCCGAGAGAAAGAAAGAGAGAAGGAGAAAATTAGAGAGAGCCAAGATTTTCAAAATGTTCATAAATGACAAGCATGGTGAAATAATAATCAGGAATAAATCTGTTGGCTTTTCATAGCCGATCATTAAGAGTTGAAAACAGCAGGTCTGGGACAGGTAGGGGTTCCGTAACCGCAGGCAGAACAGTTGAAACTGGAATAGCAGCAAGGCCAGGCGGACTGGGGGCAGCAGGGAGTCGTCATGCCCGGTAGTCCTGACGTATGGTCCTAGGGCTCAGGTTCTCAGAGAGAGAGAAAGAAAGAGAGAACGAGAGAATTAGAGAAAGCATACTTAAATTCACACAGGACACTGGATAAGACAGGAGAAGTACTCCAGGTATAACCAACTGACCCTAGCCCCCCGACACAAACTACTGCAGCATAAATACTGGAGGCTGAGACAGGAGCGGTCAGGAGACACTGTGGCCCCATCCGAAGATACCCCCGGACAGGGCCAAATAGGAAGGATATAACCCCACCCACTTTGCCAAAGCACAGCCCCCGCACCACTGGAGGGATATCTTCAACCACCAACTTATAATCCTGAGACAAGGCCGAGTATAGCCAACAAAGATCTCCACCACAGCACAAACCAAGGGGGGGCGCCAACCCAGACAGGAAGATCACGTCAGTAACTCAACCCACTCAAGTGACGCACCCCTCCCAGGGACGGCATGAAAGAGCACCAGTAAGCCAGTGACTCAGCCCCTGTAATAGGGTTAGAGGCAGAGAATCCCAGTGGAGAGAGGGGAACCGGCCAGGCAGAGACAGCAAGGGCGGTTCGTTGCTCCAGAGCCTTTCCGTTCACCTTCACACTCCTGGGCCAGACTACACTCAATCATATGACCTACTGAAGAGATAAGTCTTCAGTAAAGACTTAAAGGTTGAGACCGAGTCTGCGTCTCTCACATGGGTAGGCAGACTGTTCCATAAAAATGGAGATCTATAGGAGAAAGCCCTGCCTCCCGCTGTTTGCTTAGAAATTCTAGGGACAATTAGGAGGCCTGCGTCTTGTGACCGTAGCGTACGTATTGGTATGTACGGCAGGACCAACTCGGAAAGATAGGTAGGAGCAAGCCCATGTAACGCTTTATAGGTTAACAGTAAAACCTTGAAATCAGCCCTTGCCTTAACAGGAAGCCAGTGTAGGGAAGCTAGCACTGGAGTAATATGATCAAATTTCTTGGTTCTAGTCAGGATTCTAGCAGCCGTATTTAGCACTAACTGAAGTTTATTTAGTGCTTTATCCGGGTAGCCGGAAAGTAGAGCATTGCAGTAGTCTAACCTAGAATTAACAAATGCATGGATTAATTTTTCTGCATCATTTTTGGACAGAAAATTTCTGATTTTTGCAATGTTACGTAGATGGAAAAAAGCTGTCCTTGAAACAGTCTTGATATGTTCGTCAAAAGAGAGATCAGGGTCAAGAGTAACGCCGAGGTCCTTCACAGTTTTATTTGAGACGACTTTACAACCATCAAGATGAATTGTCAGATTTAACAGAAGATCTCTTTGTTTCTTGGGACCTAGAACAAGCATCTCTGTTTTGTCCGAGTTTAAAAGTAGAAAGTTTTCAGCCATCCACTTCCTTATGTCTGAAACACAGGCTTCTAGCGAGGGCAATTTTGGGGCTTCACCATGTTTCATTGAAATGTACAGCTGTGTGTCATCCACATAGCAGTGAAAGTTAACATTATGTTTTCGAATAACATCCCCAAGAGGTAAAATATATAGTGAAAACAATAGTGGTCCTAAAACGGAACCTTGAGGAACACCGAAATGCACAGTTGATTTGTCAGAGGACAAACCATTCACAGAGACAAACTGATATCTTTCCGACAGGTAAGATCTAAACCAGGCCAGAACTGGTCCGTGTAGACCAATTTGGGTTTCCAGTCTCTCCAAAAGAATGTGGTGATCGATGGTGTCAAAGGCAGCACTAAGGTCTAGTAGCACGAGGACAGATGCAGAGCCTCGGTCTGACGCCATTAAAAGGTCATTTACCACCTTCACAAGTGCAGTCTCAGTGCTATGATGGGGTCTAAAACCAGACTGAAGCATTTCGTATACATTGTTTGTCTTCAGAAAGGCAGTGAGTTGCTGCGCAACAGCTTTTTCTAAAATTTTTGAGAGGAATGGAAGATTCGATATAGGCCGATAGTTTTTTATATTTTCCGGGTCAAGGTTTGGCTTTTTCAAGAGAGGCTTTATCACTGCCACTTTTAGTGAGTTTGGTACACATCCGGTGGATAGAGAGCTGTTTATTATGTTCAACATAGGAGGGCCAAGCACAGGAAGCAGCTCTTTCAGCAGTTTAGTAGGAATAGGATCCAGTATGCAGCTTGAAGGTTTAGAGGCCATGATTATTTTCATCATTGTGTCAAGAGATATAGTACTAAAACACTTAAGTGTCTCTCCCGATCCCAGGCCCTGGCGGAGCTGTGCAGATCCAGGACAGCTAAGCCCTGGAGGAATACGCAGATGCAAAGAGGAGTCCGTAATTTGCTTTCTAATGGTCATGATCTTTTCCTCAAAGAAGTTCATGAATTTATTACTGCTGAAGTGAAAGCCATCCTCTCTTGGGGAATGCTGCTTTTTAGTTAGCTTTGCAACAGTATCAAAAAGAAATTTTGGATTGTTCTTATTTTCCTCGATTAAGTTGGAAAAGTAGGATGATCGAGCAGCAGTGAGGGCTCTTCGGTACTGCACGGTACTGTCTTTCCAAGCTAGTCGGAAGACTTCCAGTTTGGTGTGGCGCCATTTCCGTTCCAATTTCCTGGAAGCTTGCTTCAAAGCTCGGGTATTTTCTGTATACCAGGGAGCTAGTTTCTTATGACAAATGTTTTTCGTTTTTAGGGGTGCAACTGCATCTAGGGTATTGCGCAAGGTTAAATTGAGTTCCTCAGTTAAGTGGTTAACTGATTTTTGTCCTCCGACGTCCTTGGGTAGGCAGAAGGAGTCTGGAAGGGCATCAAGGAATTTTTGTGTTGTCTGAGAATTTATAGCACGACTTTTGATGCTCCTTGGTTGGGGTCTGAGCAGATTATTTGTTGCGATTGCAAACGTAATAAAATGGTGGTCCGATAGTCCAGGATTATGTGGGAAAATATTAAGATCTACAACATTTATTCCATGGGACAAAACTAGGTCCAGAGTATGACTGTGGCAGTGAGTAGGTCCAGAGACATGTTGGACAAAACCCACTGAGTCGATGATGGCTCCGAAAGACTTTTGGAGTGGGTCTGTGGACTTCTCCATATGAATATTAAAATCACCAAAAATTAGAATATGATCTGCTATGACTACAAGGTCTGATAGGAATTCAGGGAACTCAGAGAGGAACGCTGTATATGGCCCAGGAGGCCTGTAAACAGTAGCTATAAAAAGTGATTGAGTAGGCTGCATAGATTTCATGACTAGAAGCTCAAAAGACGAAAACGTCATTTTTTTTTTTGTAAATTGAAATTTGCTATCATAAATGTTAGCAACACCTCCGCCTTTGCGGGATGCACGGGGGATATGGTCACTAGTGTAACCAGGAGGTGAGGCCTCATTTAACACAGTAAATTCATCAGGCTTAAGCCATGTTTCAGTCAGGCCAATCACATCAAGATTATGATCAGTGATTAGTTCATTGACTATGACTGCCTTTGAAGTGAGGGATCTAACATTAAGTAACCCTATTTTGAGATGTGAGGTATCATGATCTCTTTCAATAAGTCCTGTGAAGTGACTGATATGTGGAAAGGAAAACTAATGGACCTTATTGCTCAGTATGAAGGCATCTTCTCCGGGGACCGACTTGACTGTGGAGAAGCGAAGAATGTCATCCACCGTATCCGACTCAAAGATGAAAAGCCTTTCAGGCTGCAGTACAGGAGGGTCTCTCCATCCGACTAACAGAAACTGAGGCAGACGTTGGAGGAAATGGAGGAGCGGGGCATCATCCGAAAGTCCAGTAGTGAGTGGGCCTCCCCCTTGTCCTGGTTTGGAAGCCATCAGGAGAGTTGAGAATTTGCACTGATTTCAGATGGTTGAACCAGAGGACAGAGAAAGATGCATACCCATTGCCCCATCAAGCCGATGCTCTCGCTGCTTTGGGAGGGAACTGCTTCTTCAGTACTATGGATTGGACTTCGGGATTCTACAACATCACCATACATGAAGATGACCGCAAGTACACAGCGTGCACAACACCCACAGGTTTATTTGAGTACAACAGAATGGCTCAGGGGTTATGTAACAGCCCAGCAACATTCGCCAGAATGATGACCTCGATCTTCGGCGACCAGAACTACTTGTCCCTCCTGTGCTACTTGGATGATCTCCTGGTTATCGGGAAGAGTGAGCAGAAAGCCCTAGACCGTCTTGAAATGGTGTTCTCCCACCTTAAGGAACACAACCTGAATCTAGCTCAAAAAAAATGTTACCTCCTCAGAAAATCGGTCAAGTTTTTTAGGTCATATCATCACGGCAGAGGGCATTGCAACCGACCCAGGAAAAGTGTCTGCAATCAACGACATCACAGCAGCTGACCTGATGGAAAATGATGGGAAAACACCTTCACCCACCAAGGTCAGATCATTTCTTGGTATGGCAAACTATTATTCCCACTTCATTGTGAGTTTCTCAGGTTTAGCCAAACCACTGTTTCGTCTGATTGCAGGACAGAAAAGTAAGCAGAAAGGAGAAAAAGGAAAACCTCATGGCTTGGCCCTAAAACGTCTGAAACCTGGAGACTGGACGAATGAATGTGAGGAGGCGCTGGAGAAGCTAAAATTTGCAGTCTCCCAAACAGCTGTGCTGGCTCACCCAGACTTTAGCAGAGCGTTTCTCCTATCAACAGATGCATCAATGGATGGCTTAGGTGCAGTACTTAGCCAGACGTTTGAGGGTGAGAGTAGGCCCAGACCAGTAGCCTTTGCAAGCAAGACTCTGTCAAGGTCCCAGTCCCATTACCCGGCACACAGATTAGAGTTATTCGCTCTTAAGTTAACCCATTGGCTGAAGGGGAATAGATTCACAGTCCTAACAGATAACAACCCCCTGACATATATAATGACAAAACCAAAGCTAGACGCCTGTGAGCAACGGTGGGTCTCTAAACTGGCCCTCTTTGACTTTGACTTGAAATACATCCCCGGGCCCCAGAATGTCCCAGCAGACCTGCTTAGTCGACAGCCGTTCGTTGGAGCTAGGAAGGCAAGTGAGTTCCCAGAGTATGTGACTTCAGAGTCCATCCAGGACGCATTCAAACTGTCAGTCAATATCCAAGGTGGTGAGATCCTGGCTCAAGTCTCTTCTGAAAGAGTGAAAGCAGTTTTGGAATCCTGTCTGGAGTGGGATGCGAGTGTGCCAGTGCGCAAATTCCAATTAGCCCAGTATTCTGCCAGCATCCTTCAGCATGAAGGGGGAGCGGCTACTCTTCCAGTCCTTTCTTCTGATGTGATACGGAGAAAACAGAAGGCGGATCAGGTGCTGGCCCGAGTGGCGTACTTTGTTGAGAGGAGGAGGAGACCTTCGCGGAGAGAGAGGGCTCATGTGACTGCCCAAGTGTTCAGAATGCTGAAGAATTGGGATAAACTCGAAATCAAGGATGAGATCCTCTACCGAAGATCTAAGGACAGAGTTGTCAAGAAGAGGTACCAGCTGGTGGTGCCAGACTCCCTTAAAGCCATCGTTCTGAGGGGAACCCATGATGAAGCCGGCCACCAAGGCCAGACTAGAACACTCCATTTGGTATGTCAAAGGTTCTTCTGGACTGGAATGGAAGGGGAAGTGAAGAAGTATGTCTCCTACTGTAAATGCTGTGTGGTTGGCAAGACAATGGAGCCAGAGGCTAGGGCACCGTTGGAATCTATACAGACCAGCACAGTGTTGGAACTGGTGTGCATAGACTCCTGGTCAGCAGAAGGAAGGGATGGAGAGAGCGTTGATGTACTTGTCATCACAGATTATTTTACGAAGCTGGCACATGCGTTTCCTTGCCCGAACCAGACGGCAAAGGTGGTTGCCCAGAAGTTATGGAACCAGTTCTTCTGTGTCTATGGGTTTCCCCAGCGGATACACTCTTACAAAGGAGCAAACTTTGAGAGTCACTTAATCGCAGAATTTCTACAAGTGTCAGGAGTCAGAAAGTCCCATACCACTCCATATCATCCTATGTGCAACGGTCAGACGGAAAGATTCAACCGCACGCTCGGTAACATGGTCCGATCGTTGCCAGCGAGAGCAAAAGAAAGATGGCCCCAGATGATACAGACGCTCACCTTCTCGTACAACTGTACCACAGACGAAACGACAGGATTCGCACCGTTCTTCCTGATATTCGGCTGAATTCCACAGCTGCCAGTGGACATCATGTTTGGAAGTACCTTGAAAAACGGAGACGTGTTGACTCATGACGAGTATGTTGACTCGTTCCAAAAGGACCTGCGAGAGGCTGTCAGGATCGCTCAGGCCAACACCACTGAAGCTCAGAAAAGCAAGCAAGGCAGTATAACAAGAGAGAGAAAGGCACTGCCCTGGAGATTGGAGACCGAGTTCTCTTGGCAAACCGAAAGGAAAGAGGAAAAGGTAAACTTGCCGACTTGTGGGATTCAACGGTCTATGTGATCACTTGGACAGACCCGTCTGTGCACATCTACAGAGTCGAAGATCCTACTACCAAGAAGAGTAAGGTAGTTCATCGAAACTTCATACTGCCAGTGAACTTCCTGCCTGTGGGACAGACAGACGAGATGTCCACAGTAGCCTCTACTGCTTCAGAGGAGGACATAAACGCAGACAGCGATGACGAAAGGCCGGTATTCGATGTGGAAGAGGATTCAGAGGATCGAAGGACTGCTGTCTGGATTCTCGAGGGCCAGAACCCTGAGGGGCCCACGGAAGCTGAAGCTCAAAAATCTTCGGGACTGGAAGATGGAGTAAACATGAGAGAAGCTGATCCTCAAAGCCCAGGGAAGGACATGATCTCCGGACAGGCAGCTAACTCAAGCACAGGAAGCTCCTCAAGGATGCCTGGTGATGATTCAAGTGATCCTTCTGAAGATGACAGAAGTAGAAAAGCAACGTCAGATGGCATCAGCAGTAGAAGTTCACCAGTCAGCGGCTCTGTATGCATAAGATCTACTAAGAAGAGAATGGGTAACCAGAGAGAGGAAGAGCGCAGAAACAGCCAGACGTCTGAGTTCACTGATACAGTCCTGAGACCCAGTGAAGGCACTTTGAGAACTTGAACTGGAAGAGTTGTGAAGCCTGTCAGAAGACTTTTAGATTCAATGAGTCAAGTGATTGCTGAGCCTGACAAAAGAGAGCATCTAGCCGCCCTGATTCAGGCCCTGTCAACTTTTGTTGAAGTGACAGTACCCCAATGAAACAGAGGCCAGAGGATAGATTAAGGAAATGAGAAATACTTTATTAGGGGGTCTTAGGTTGTATGTATATGGGCATATTTCTACCTGGCAAAGTCTCTTTGCTGTCCTTCTGGGCGACTCTTGGTCAAGGTTACCCCTGTGGAGGAAGAACTCTTACCTTATGTCTTAAAAGTTTGCTGAAATTAAGAAGGGGTGAGTGTAGTAGAGTTAAAATGGTTATTACATTTACATTTAAGTCATTTAGCAGACGCTCTTATCCAGAGCGACTTACAAATTGGAAAGTTCATACATATTCATCCTGGTCCCCCCGTGGGAAATGAACCCACAACCCTGGCGTTGCAAGCGCCATGCTCTACCAACTGAGCCACACGGGACCACGTGATTCTATCAAACTTCAAATTATTAGAATAGTACACAACGCAGAACAGAACAACCAGGTTGAGGGTCAGTGGCCAAAGCCCGTGAACAGGAATATTCCAAGTTCAGACAGAGAGGGGGAGTCAGATCGCTTTGATCGCCAGGAACAGCTGTCTATTTTTAATTGTTGCGCTACTGGTGCTGCCTGTTGATGTTAGGTAGGCAGCTACAGTAGCTGAATGATGTTAACATCTTCGGGTTTTATTTCATTAAATGTATTTTATTTCATCCGGGTGCTTGTGTCACCTACTAACACCCTGGTACTACCCGTAGCTCCCGTTCTCCTCAGTCCGAGAAAACAGTGAGACAAAGGTATGTGATGCAGATTACTCCTTTGTAGAAGTCCATAACGTGAAATAAATAAAACATCCCAAGGTTAATGCTGTAGATATTGTTATAAGGGAGTGTGAGACTATTGAAACATGTCACTTTCAGAGTTGTATTGTTGTTATTAATATAGTTGACAGAGTGCTAAAAGTGCTGCTGTTGCTAGCTAGCATGCCTTTCTGTGATGCAGACGGTTAGCTAAACTGCCGACTGGTGCTGGCGTTGCATTATGGGAGATGTAGTTTGGTCCACTACGGTCTGAATGGAATATAGGCGATTTCACGTTGTAACTTGTTTGTGTTGCAGTGTTTTTGTACATGAGTTGTTGTATTTTGGTACTGTCAACACTGAAAGCACCTAGCAATGTATTGGGGATGTGAGACATGTGGTTTACCTTTCTTCAGGCTCCTGTGTAGAACAACTTGTCAGATGGTGCATTGGAGACTGATGTGTTCCTGTCCTGTCTTTTCACAATACTATTGCAGGTATGGTTCTACTGTTCTATTATATATATGAGTGTGATTGTGTGAGTCCGAGAAAACACTGAGAGAGAAAGAACAACTTGTCAGATGGTGCATTGGAGACTGATGTGTTCCTGTCTTTTCACAATACTATTGCAGATCAAAATAAAAGCCTAAAAGCCAGCCGTGGTGTCGCTCTTCATTTCTTGGTTCTCCTGCGGCACATAACCTGTTGAGGACAGAGGGCGCTGTTTTCACTTTGGGGGAAAATCGTGCCCAATTTAAACGGCCTCGTACTCAATTCTTGCTCGTACAATATGAATATTATTATTACTATTGGATAGAAAACACTCTCTAGTTTCTAAAACCGTTTGAATTATATCTGTGAGTAAAACAGAACTCCTTTTGCAGCAAACTTCCTGACAGGAAGTAGAAAATCTGAAATCGATGCACTCTTCTAGGGGCTGCCTATTAAAGTCCTTGTTATTTATTAGTTTAGATGCACTTCATACGTCTTCCACTAGATGTCGACAAGGAGTGAGAGAAGAAATTGAGTGTGTAACTTGATCTGGACTCGAATCATAGCTCTTGGCATGACGTGTCACCAGTTTCCTGTTTTCTGGAGAGCGCGAGGAGGGACCTGGATTTGCCTTCTGATAAGCTGCCGTTATGGACGACTAATATCTCCGGCTTTGATTTTATTTGATACATGTGACAATATCGAAATTTTTTCGGGAGTTTTGCCGTGTTCCATTCTCTTCCGTTTGTTGACATGGAGAGATTCGCGCCACTTGGCAAGTGTGCTTGCTAAATCGAGAGGGAAAAAGGCCGTTCTAAATCCAAACAACGATTGTTCCCGACAAAGGACCCCTTGTACAACATTCTGATGAAAGATCAGCAAAAGTAGGACCCATTTTATGATGCTATTTCATATATCTGTCGAACATGTTGTGCTAGTCGTTTGCGCCCAGCTTTTGGGTACTCTCTCGCTATACCTAAGCTGGATGTCGTAATTAAGTTATTTTTAGAATTCTAACACGGCGATTGCATTAAGAACTAGTGTATCTATCATTTCCTATACAACATGTATTTTTTAGTTATGTTTATGAATAGTCATTTGGTCAGAATATGTGTGTCAGAAAAAGTGTCAGAAAAATATCCGGACGTTGTGGGAAAAAGATGCTACGTTAGCACAATGTATAACCACTGATTTCAGCTCTAAATATGCACATTTTCGAACAAAACATAAGTGTATGTATAACCTGATGTTATAGGACTGTCATCTGATGAAGCTTATCAAGGTTAGTCAAAAATTATATATCTTTTGCTGGTTTGTCACGATCGCTAACTTTTACTACTGGGGAATGGCTTGTGTTTCTGGCTATTGTGGTAAGCTAATATAACGCTATATTGTGTTTTCGCTGTAAAACACTTAATAAATCGGAAATATTGGCTGGAATCACAAGATGCCTGTCTTTCATTTGCTGTACACCATGTATTTTTCAGAAATGTTTTATGATGAGTATTTAGGTATTTGACGTTGGTGTCTGTAATTATTATGGCTGCTTTCGGTGCAATTTCTGATTGTAGCTGCAATGTAAACTATGATTTATACCTGAAATATGCAAATTTTTCGAACAAAACATTGATTTATTGAATAACATGTTATAAGACTGTCATCTGATGAAGTTGTTTGTTGGTTAGTTTGGTTGGTTCTTGGTTAGTTAGGTTGGCTTTGTGCATGCTACCTGTGCTGTGAAAAATGTCTGTCCTTTTTTGTATTTGGTGGTGAGCTAACATAAATATACGTGCTGTTTTCGCTGTAAAACATTTAAAAAATCGGACATGTTGGCTGGATTCACAAGATGTGTACCTTTCATTTGCTGTATTGGACTTGTTAATGTGTGAAAGTTAAATATTTCTAAAAAATATATTTTGAATTTCGCGCTCTGCCTTTTCAGTGGAATGTGGGAGGAGTTCCGCTGGCGGAATGCCAGAGTCAGACAGGATAAGAAACCCGCTACAGATTGGTGAATGGTTTCATGTGAGCTTTGTTGCATCCCCTGTCTTAAAGTGTAAGAAGGCATTTAATATCACAAAGTATGCTGGATTTCCCTTTCTCATTTAGTTAGCCCCACCTCACCCCAGAAATGCAAATCAGTTTACAGAGAAAATCCATAGATGTATGTATGTGTCTAACAATACATACGTGTTCTCCAAAATGTCCCAGATATGTTCATATACAAATCATATGCAATAGTGACATTTTACAGCAGTTCAGCAAGCTAGTGGACTCTAGAGGTAACACACTCTATCAAGTACTGTTGAAATCGCTGTGATCTGTGGGGATACGATGACACCTAGGTAGTCATGTGGTTGATTTCTCCCTAACATCAAAATAGAGCCTTGAATCTGTCTCACCACTGCTCATCTAGCTAGCCACGTTAGCCAGCAGGGTTTTCATGGGTTTCCATTGGACTAGACTAGAGCTTGCTAGGCTGGCTAGCTAGCTAGCGTCAATACACCATAGTCGTGGGTCTGCAAAATCAAGTAAATGGTTTCTGCATGAAACGTATTTTCCTTGTACATTCATCAACCAGCATCGAGCCACTCTTCCTTCTCGCACAAGCAGCCAACACAACACGCCCAAAAGCTTGTGCCGTTAGCGGCAGCGAGCACTGTGCATTATCGCGCAAACTGAGGTAAATTTGCTAACCGCTAGAATTGCGTGATGCAATTTATTGGCAGGTTGTGGAAGCTGCATGCTTGTCTTTTCTATTCCGAGGATGTGTACTCACCCTGTCATATTTACCTAACCTTTATTGAACTATATCAGATGTTAAGATGCTAGATGTTTAAATGAATATGTAATGCATGTTGGGTTGAGGTTAGCGCATTTGGCTGGGGTTCAATACCCGCTATAGTTATTATTTTTGCTCTCCCAGAAGCAACACAGGCCTAATACTAGATATATAAAGTAATGAGTTACCATTTCAGAAAATCATGGGACATATAGTCCTTGGTATTTTATGTCAATCATATTGCTGCTATAGCCTATAACTGACGCTTCATGGTCTTATGCTGCCATCTATTGGAAATATTTAGCAATTCAAAATTATTACTTCACATTAAAACATTGGATAGGCAGCTGAGAAATAGTGTATTTTTCATATGAATTCCTGAGATTAGTCTAAAACCTGCCCCACCTATCCCAGTTGTTGGACTTTCCCATAGAGGTTACTAGGTCACACCCAGTTCAAACCACATCTGAAAAATAAAATGTCAAATGTGGCTTGTTTATCAAGTGTTCTGCCTTGCAATTATACATTTCATAAAATAACTAAGAAAAAAAACGAAATGCTTATTTAGGTTAGATTTTTAAAAAATCTAAATTCTATTTAGTACTATAATGGTATAATGCACATTTGTGGCCTGCTGGAGGTCATTTTGCAGGGCTCTGGCAGTGCTCCTCCTTGCACAAAGGCGGAGGTAGCGGTCCTGCTGCTGGGTTGTTGCCCTCCTACGGCCTCCTCCACGTCTCCTGATGTACTGGCCTGTCTCCTGGTAGCGCCTCCATGCTCTGGACACTACGCTGACAGACACAGCAAACCTTCTTGCCACAGCTCGCATTGATGTGCCATCCTGTATGAGCTGCACTACCTGAGCCACTTGTGTGGGTTGTAGACTCAGTCTCATGCTACCACTAGAGTGAAAGCACCGCCAGCATTCAAAAGTGACCAAAACATCAGCCAGGAAGCATAGGAACTGAGAAGTGGTCTGTGGTCACTACCTGCAGAACCACTCCTTTATTGGGGGTGTCTTGCTAATTGCCTATAATTTCCACCTGTTGTCTATTCCATTTGCACAACAGCATGTGAAATTTATTGTCAATCAGTGTTGCTTCCTAAGTGGACAGTTTGATTTCACAGAAGTGTGATTGACTTGGAGTTACATTGTGTTGTTTAAGTGTTCCCTTTATTTTTTTGAGCAGTGTATATTTTTGCGTGAGTGGAGTGTTAGACGGTAGGATATTTGGGTTGGCAGGTAGCCTAGTGGTTAGAGCGTTGGGCCAGTAACCGCAATCCCTGAGCTGACAAGGTAAAAATCTTTCATTCTGCCCCTGAACAAGGCACTGTTCCTAGGACGTCATTGTAAATAAGAATTTGTTCTTAACTGACTAGTTAAATAAAGGTTCATTAAAACATGATTTCTTTTCCAAGCAAAGTATAAGGGAGTTGTACTCCAGTCTAGTAGGTGGCGGTAATGCAACATATATTGGATGGCAACCGCCAATAAACCTCATCGAAGAAGCATATACTTTTCAATCTTTTTTAGGAATATACAATTGTACTTGCAACAGGATTCTGCTTTATCAGGTAAAAACTACTGAATGAGCCCCAAAAACATGCTATGATTTTGATGGTATTAGTGAAAATGTTTGTCCTGGCTAATCTTTGAAAACAAGTTGGTTGACGTTAGTTTAGCTAGCTGGCTATCAAACTAATTCACAACAAACAGACCATTTAATTGAGGGTTAATAAACCAAATATTGTAATAGTTTGTGGTAAACCGTGGGGTGTTGGGTTGAGCGTGCAGAGATTGACACAGAGACAGGGAGGCTTTAGTCCGAAAAAACAACTTTACTAAGAGAGAAAATAAATATATCAAAGAAATAACTTAGGTTTTGCTCAGTCTTCCTTCTCTCTCTTAACTGGTGTCTGTCTCTCTCCCCCTTCTCTCTCTTAACTGGTGTCCGTCTCTCTCTCCCTTCTCTCTATTAACTGGTGTCCGTCTCTCTCTCCCTTCTCTCTCTTAACTGGTGTCCGTCTCTCTCTCCCTTCTCTCTCTTAACTGGTGTCCGTCTCTCTCTCCCTTCTCTCTCTTAACTGGTGTCCGTCTCTCCCCCTTCTCTCTCTTAACTGGTGTCTGTCTCTCTCCCCCTTCTCTCTCTCGGTGTGCCACCGCGCTCCTTTTATTTGGCCTCCACGGTTGGTTGGCACTTTCCTCTAATTACCTCCACTTAGCTGTCCGTGTTGGGGTGCCCAGCTCACGTATCCCCAGCAGAGGGAGCCAACATCGCATCACGTACCTCCCCTCTATTACCATCCCCCGGGGTGAACCTCCTGGGATACCAACAAACCCCCTAGCCCTGACTGGGAGGGAGGCATGCTCAGGGCTAGGTTTGCATCCCTCCTGGATAGGGCGTCCGCATTGCCGTGCTGGGCCTCCGACCTGTGGATGACAGAGAAAGAGAATCGCTGTAAGGACAGGAACCAGCGGGTGACACGGTCATTCGTGTCCTTACCTTGTGCCATCCACACGAGAGCGGCATGGTCAGTAATCAGGGTGAACTTCCTCCCGAGGAGGTAATACTTGAGGGTGTCGAGGGCCCATGTCACGGCGAGGCACTCCTTCTCGACAATTGAGTATTTCTTCTCCCTCGGGAGGAGTTTGAGGTACTTTAAATACTTTAAATGAGTAGACTCTCTCCAATAAGCCACCCATTCTCAACAGCTCCCTCCTATAGGCCAACATTGCTGTTCTGCAGAATGAACGAGTGGTGCGTTCCACCTGGCCACCACATTCAGCAGTGTCTTTTGATCATCACTTAACCTATCACCTGCACATTAACAGCCTTTTCTATTCACATGGTTCAACTCTTTTTGGTTCGATGTGTTTATGTCCAGGTGGGGGCCGTCTATTGCTCTGCTCCTATTTGGGAACCCCATTGGAGGCAAAGAAACCCCTCTTAATTTCAAATGGTACTAATACCAAATGGTATGTCTTACGGTTCCTTTTGCTGATGATGCATCCAAGATGTCTCATCGAGGTGAGATGCCGATTGTCAAGCTCCAGTTGAAAAGTGCCTGTTGCCAAAAACCCGAGGATGGATAGCACAAAAATCCTCACAAAACTCCTATGAAATTGGTTTTTGGAAATGATATCTGATGATGAGTCAATCTGTATTTACTGCTGGAAAAAAGTCCCTCGTCTCTAAAAATGCACTCTCTGCCAAATACGTGTGCCAAATCTTCCAACAGAGCTGGATCAGCCTCTCATTGGATTTCCATTATCTCTGTTGTTTCATAGGATTTACACAATGGTTTACTTTACACATATAGCTCTAATTTAACTAATTACTTTATATGGATTATTATTCTAACTAATGCACGTATGTGGTCAAATTATATGATATAGCCTGTCAAGATATGTGGCATTAATACACAATGGAAATACAATGAAATCGCTAAATGATTTAGTCATTACTCACAATTCCACACGTTCAACATATAGTTGGGGCAAAATGGTTCTGTTAAAGTCTAGAACATCTAAATGAGTTGAATAGTCTAAGACTGCATCTCAGTGCTATGTGGGGGGCTCCAGAGTGGAGTAGGGGTCTAAGACTGCATCTCAGTGCTATGTGGGGGGCTCCAGAGTGGAGTAGGGGTCTAAGACTGCATCTCAGTGCTATGTGGGGGGCTCCAGAGTGGAGTAGGGGTCTAAGACCCTGCATCTCAGTGCTATGTGGGGGGGCTCCAGAGTGGAGTAGGGGTCTAAGACTGCATCTCAGTGCTATGTGGGGGGCTCCAGAGTGGAGTAGGGGTCTAAGACTGCATCTCAGTGCTATGTGGGGGGCTCCAGAGTGGAGTAGGGGTCTAAGACCCTGCATCTCAGTGCTATGTGGGGGGCTCCAGAGTGGAGTAGGGGTCTAAGACTGCATCTCAGTGCTATGTGGGGGGCTCCAGAGTGGAGTAGGGGTCTAAGACCCTGCATCTCAGTGCTATGTGGGGGGGCTCCAGAGTGGAGTAGGGGTCTAAGACTGCATCTCAGTGCTATGTGGGGGGCTCCAGAGTGGAGTAGGGGTCTAAGACACTGCATCTCAGTGCTATGTGGGGGGCTCCAGAGTGGAGTAGGGGTCTAAGACTGCATCTCAGTGCTATGTGGGGGGCTCCAGAGTGGAGCAGGGGTCTAAGACTGCATCTCAGTGCTATGTGGGGGGCTCCAGAGTGGAGTAGGGGTCTAAGACTGCATCTCAGTGCTATGTGGGGGGCTCCAGAGTGGAGTAGAGGTCTAGACTGCATCTCAGTGCTATGTGGGGGGCTCCAGAGTGGAGTAGGGGTCTAAGACACTGCATCTCAGTGCTATGTGGGGGGGGCTCCAGAGTGGAGTAGGGGTCTAAGACTGCATCTCAGTGCTATGTGGGGGGCTCCAGAGTGGAGTAGGGGTCTAAGACTGCATCTCAGTGCTATGTGGGGGGCTCCAGAGTGGAGTAGGGGTCTAAGACTGCATCTCAGTGCTATGTGGGGGGCTCCAGAGTGGAGTAGGGGTCTAGACTGCATCTCAGTGCTATGTGGGGGGCTCCAGAGTGGAGTAGGGGTCTAAGACTGCATCTCAGTGCTATGTGGAGGGCTCCAGAGTGGAGTAGGTGTCTAAGACTGCATCTCAGTGCTATGTGGGGTGCTCCAGAGTGGAGTAGGGGTCTAAGACTGCATCTCAGTGCTATGTGGGGGGCTCCAGAGTGGAGTAGGGGTCTAAGACTGCATTTCAGTGCTATGTGGGGGGCTCCAGAGTGGAGTAGGGGTCTAGACTGCATCTCAGTGCTATGTGGGGGGCTCCAGAGTGGAGTAGGGGTCTAGACTGCATCTCAGTGCTATGTGGGGGGCTCCAGAGTGGAGTAGGGGTCTAAGACTGCATTTCAGTGCTATGTGGGGGGCTCCAGAGTGGAGTAGGGGTCTAGACTGCATCTCAGTGCTATGTGGGGGGCTCCAGAGTGGAGTAGGGGTCTAAGACTGCATCTCAGTGCTATGTGGGGGGCTCCAGAGTGGAGTAGGGGTCTAAGACACTGCATCTCAGTGCTATGTGGGGGGCTCCAGAGTGGAGTAGGGGTCTAAGACCCTGCATCTCAGTGCTATGTGGGGGGCTCCAGAGTGGAGTAGGGGTCTAAGACACTGCATCTCAGTGCTATGTGGGGGGCTCCAGAGTGGAGTAGGGGTCTAAGACACTGCATCTCAGTGCTATGTGGGGGGCTCCAGAGTGGAATAGGGGTCTAAGACACTGCATCTCAGTGCTATGTGGGGGGTTCCAGAGTGAAGTAGGGGTCTAAGACACTGCATCTCAGTGCTATGTGGGGGGCTCCAGAGTGGAGTAGGGGTCTAAGACACTGCATCTCAGTGCTATGTGGGGGGCTCCAGAGTGGAATAGGGGTCTAAGACTGCATCTCAGTGCTATGTGGGGGGCTCCAGAGTGGAGTAGGGGTCTAAGACACTGCATCTCAGTGCTATGTGGGGGGCTCCAGAGTGGAGTAGGGGTCTAAGACACTGCATCTCAGTGCTATGTGGGGGGCTCCAGAGTGGAGCAGGGGTCTAAGACCCTGCATCTCAGTGCTATGTGGGGTTCTCCAGAGTGGAGTAGGGGTCTAAGACTGCATCTCAGTGCTATGTGGGGGGCTCCAGAGTGGAGTAGGGGTCTAAGACACTGCATCTCAGTGCTATGTGGGGGGCTCCAGAGTGGAGTAGGGGTCTAAGACCCTGCATCTCAGTGCTATGTGGGGGGGCTCCAGAGTGGAGTAGGGGTCTAAGACACTGCATCTCAGTGCTATGTGGGGGGCTCCAGAGTGGAGTAGAGGTCTAGACTGCATCTCATTGCTATGTGGGGTGCTCCAGAGTGGAGTAGGGGTCTAAGAGACTGCATCTCAGTGCTATGTGGGGGGCTCCAGAGTGGAGTAGGGGTCTAAGACACTGCATCTCAGTGCTATGTGGGGGGCTCCAGAGTGGAGTAGGGGTCTAAGACTGCATCTCAGTGCTATGTGGGGGGCTCCAGAGTGGAGTAGAGGTCTAAGAGACTGCATCTCAGTGCTATGTGGGGGGCTCCAGAGTGGAGTAGGGGTCTAAGACTGCATCTCAGTGCTATGTGGGGGGCTCCAGAGTGGAGTAGGGGTCTAAGACTGCATCTCAGTGCTATGTGGGGGGTTCCAGAGTGGAGTAGGGGTCTAAGACACTGCATCTCAGTGCTATGTGGGGGGCTCCAGAGTGGAGTAGGGGTCTAAGACACTGCATCTCTGTGCTATGTGGGGGGCTCCAGAGTGGAGTAGGGGTCTAAGACACTGCATCTCAGTGCTATGTGGGGGGCTCCAGAGTGGAGTAGGGGTCTAAGACTGCATCTCAGTGCTATGTGGGGGGCTCCAGAGTGGAGTAGGGGTCTAAGACACTGCATCTCAGTGCTATGTGGGGGGCTCCAGATTGGAGTAGGGGTCTAAGACTGCATCTCAGTGCTATGTGGGGGGCTCCAGAGTGGAGTAGGGGTCTAAGACACTGCATCTCAGTGCTATGTGGGGGGCTCCAGAGTGGAGTAGGGGTCTAAGACACTGCATCTCAGTGCTATGTGGGGGGCTCCAGAGTGGAGTAGGGGTCTAAGACTGCATCTCAGTGCTATGTGGGGGGCTCCAGAGTGGAGTAGGGGTCTAAGACCCTGCATCTCAGTGCTATGTGGGGGGCTCCAGAGTGGAGTAGGGGTCTAAGACCCTGCATCTCAGTGCTAGAGGTGTTACTACAGACCCTGGTTCGGTCACGGGCTGTATCACAACCGGCTGTGATCGGGAGTCCCAAATGGCGGCGCACAATTGGCCCAGCGTCTTTCGGGTTAGGGGAGGTTTTGGCCGGGGTAGGACGTCATTGTAAATAACATTTTGTTCTTAACTGACTTTCTTAACCTTAAACAAACGTTAAATTAAAAATGCATTTAAAAAAAGGCCCAACCAGGCTGAATTCTTGTCCTGTCTGTTTTGATAAATGAGGCCAGATTTGTTCCTACGCATGATTGATACGAGGCCCCTGGAGCATCACTTTAATCCACAGATTCAAATGATGTTTCTGTCTATGTTGTTGATTAGAATCATCTCAAGTCATCACCACTTGTCAAACATCCACCATTACCTTTCCTTTCTCTAAACACTAATGAATTGAACTTCTTCTCCTCTTCAATCTGAACAAAAGGTCAGTGGAGGTCATCAGAACACAGTCCATACAGTTTATTAGGTAATGATAACAACATGTAGCTGTTGGGTTAGCTGTCCATACAGTTTATTAGGTAATGATAACAACATGTAGCTGTTGGGTTAGCTGTCCATACAGTTTATTAGGTAATGATATAACATGTAGCTGTTGGGTTAGCTGTCCATACAGTTTATTAGGTAATGATATAACATGTAGCTGTTGGGTTAGCTGTCCATACAGTTTATTAGGTAATGATATAACATGTAGCTGTTGGGTTAGCTGTCCATACAGTTTATTAGGTAATTATATAACATGTAGCTGTTGGGTTAGCTGTCCATACAGTTTATTAGGTAATGATAACAACATGTAGCTGTTGGGTTAGCTGTCCATACAGTTTATTAGGTAATGATATAACATGTAGCTGTTGGGTTAGCTGTCCATACAGTTTATTAGGTAATGATATAACATGTAGCTGTTGGGTTAGCTGTCCATACAGTTTATTAGGTAATGATATAACATGTAGCTGTTGGGTTAGCTGTCCATACAGTTTATTAGGTAATGATATAACATGTAGCTGTTGGGTTAGCTGTCCATACAGTTTATTAGGTAATGATAACAACATGTAGCTGTTGGGTTAGCAGTCCATACAGTTTATTATGTAATGATAACAACATGTAGCTGTTGGGTTAGCTGTCCATACAGTTTATTAGGTAATGATAACAACATGTAGCTGTTGGGTTAGCTGTCCATACAGTTTATTAGGTAATGATAACAACATGTAGCTGTTGGGTTAGCTGTCCATACAGTTTATTAGGTAATGATATAACATGTAGCTGTTGGGTTAGCTGTCCATACAGTTTATTAGGTAATGATATAACATGTAGCTGTTGGGTTAGCTGTCCATACAGTTTATTAGGTAATGATATAACATGTAGCTGTTGGGTTAGCTGTCCATACAGTTTATTAGGTAATGATATAACATGTAGCTGTTGGGTTAGCTGTCCATACAGTTTATTAGGTAATGATAACAACATGTAGCTGTTGGGTTAGCAGTCCATACAGTTTATTATGTAATGATAACAACATGTAGCTGTTGGGTTAGCTGTCCATACAGTTTATTAGGTAATGATAACAACATGTAGCTGTTGGGTTAGCTGTCCATACAGTTTATTAGGTAATGATAACAACATGTAGCTGTTGGGTTAGCTGTCCATACAGTTTATTAGGTAATGATAACAACATGTAGCTGTTGGGTTAGCTGTCCATACAGTTTATTAGGTAATGATATAACATGTAGCTGTTGGGTTAGCTGTCCATACAGTTTATTAGGTAATGATAACAACATGTAGCTGTTGGGTTAGCTGTCCATACAGTTTATTAGGTAATGATAACAACATGTAGCTGTTGGGTTAGCTGTCCATACAGTTTATTAGGTAATGATATAACATGTAGCTGTTGGGTTAGCTGTCCATACAGTTTATTAGGTAATGATAACAACATGTAGCTGTTGGGTTAGCTGTCCATACAGTTTATTAGGTAATGATATAACATGTAGCTGTTGGGTTAGCTGTCCATACAGTTTATTAGGTAATGATATAACATGTAGCTGTTGGGTTAGCTGTCCATACAGTTTATTAGGTAATGATATAACATGTAGCTGTTGGGTTAGCTGTCCATAAAGTTTATTAGGTAATGATAACAACATGTAGCTGTTGGGTTAGCTGTCCATACAGTTTATTAGGTAATGATAACAACATGTAGCTATTGGGTTAGCTGTCCATACAGTTTATTAGGTAATGATAACCACATGTAGCTGTTGGGTTAGCTGTCCATACAGTTTATTAGGTAATGATAACAACATGTAGCTGTTGGGTTAGCTGTCCATACAGTTTATTAGGTAATGATAACAACATGTAGCTGTTGGGTTAGCTGTCCATACAGTTTATTAGGTAATGATATAACATGTAGCTGTTGGGTTAGCTGTCCATACAGTTTATTAGGTAATGATAACAACATGTAGCTGTTGGGTTAGCTGTCCATACAGTTTATTAGGTAATGATATAACATGTAGCTGTTGGGTTAGCTGTCCATACAGTTTATTAGGTAATGATATAACATGTAGCTGTTGGGTTAGCTGTCCATACAGTTTATTAGGTAATGATATAACATGTAGCTGTTGGGTTAGCTGTCCATAAAGTTTATTAGGTAATGATAACAACATGTAGCTGTTGGGTTAGCTGTCCATACAGTTTATTAGGTAATGATAACAACATGTAGCTATTGGGTTAGCTGTCCATACAGTTTATTAGGTAATGATAACCACATGTAGCTGTTGGGTTAGCTGTCCATACAGTTTATTAGGTAATGATAACAACATGTAGCTGTTGGGTTAGCTGTCCATATAGTTTATTAGGTAATGATAACAACATGTAGCTGTTGGGTTAGCTGTCCATACAGTTTATTAGGTAATGATAACAACATGTAGCTGTTGGGTTAGCTGTCCATACAGTTTATTAGGTAATGATAACAACATGTAGCTGTTGGGTTAGCTGTCCATACAGTTTATTAGGTAATGATAACAACATGTAGCTGTTGGGTTAGCTGTCCATACAGTTTATTAGGTAATGATAACAACATGTAGCTGTTGGGTTAGCTGTCCATACAGTTTATTAGGTAATGATAACAACATGTAGCTGTTGGGTTAGCTGTCCATACAGTTTATTAGGTAATGATATAACATGTAGCTGTTGGGTTAGCTGTCCATACAGTTTATTAGGTAATGATAACAACATGTAGCTGTTGGGTTAGCTGTCCATACAGTTTATTAGGTAATGATATAACATGTAGCTGTTGGGTTAGCTGTCCATACAGTTTATTAGGTAATGATATAACATGTAGCTGTTGGGTTAGCTGTCCATACAGTTTATTAGGTAATGATAACAACATGTAGCTGTTGGGTTAGCTGTCCATACAGTTTATTAGGTAATGATAACAACATGTAGCTGTTGGGTTAGCTGTCCATACAGTTTATTAGGTAATGATAACAACATGTAGCTGTTGGGTTAGCTGTCCATACAGTTTATTAGGTAATGATAACAACATGTAGCTGTTGGGTTAGCTGTCCATATAGTTTATTAGGTAATGATAACAACATGTAGCTGTTGGGTTAGCTGTCCATACAGTTTATTAGGTAATGATAACAACATGTAGCTGTTGGGTTAGCTGTCCATACAGTTTATTAGGTAATGATAACAACATGTAGCTGTTGGGTTAGCTGTCCATACAGTTTATTAGGTAATGATAACAACATGTAGCTGTTGGGTTAGCTGTCCATACAGTTTATTAGGTAATGATAACAACATGTAGCTGTTGGGTTAGCTGTCCATACAGTTTATTAGGTAATGATAACAACATGTAGCTGTTGGGTTAGCTGTCCATACAGTTTATTAGGTAATGATATAACATGTAGCTGTTGGGTTAGCTGTCCATACAGTTTATTAGGTAATGATAACAACATGTAGCTGTTGGGTTAGCTGTCCATACAGTTTATTAGGTAATGATATAACATGTAGCTGTTGGGTTAGCTGTCCATACAGTTTATTAGGTAATGATATAACATGTAGCTGTTGGGTTAGCTGTCCATACAGTTTATTAGGTAATGATATAACATGTAGCTGTTGGGTTAGCTGTCCATACAGTTTATTAGGTAATGATAACAACATGTAGCTGTTGGGTTAGCTGTCCATACAGTTTATTAGGTAATGATAACAACATGTAGCTGTTGGGTTAGCTGTCCATACAGTTTATTAGGTAATGATATAACATGTAGCTGTTGGGTTAGCTGTCCATACAGTTTATTAGGTAATGATAACAACATGTAGCTGTTGGGTTAGCTGTCCATACAGTTTATTAGGTAATGATATAACATGTAGCTGTTGGGTTAGCTGTCCATACAGTTTATTAGGTAATGATATAACATGTAGCTGTTGGGTTAGCTGTCCATACAGTTTATTAGGTAATGATATAACATGTAGCTGTTGGGTTAGCTGTCCATACAGTTTATTAGGTAATGATAACAACATGTAGCTGTTGGGTTAGCTGTCCATACAGTTTATTAGGTAATGATATAACATGTATCTGTTGGGTTAGCTGTCCATACAGTTTATTAGGTAATGATAACAACATGTAGCTGTTGGGTTAGCTGTCCATACAGTTTATTAGGTAATGATAACAACATGTAGCTGTTGGGTTAGCTGTCCATACAGTTTATTAGGTAATGATAACAACATGTAGCTGTTGGGTTAGCTGTCCATACAGTTTATTAGGTAATGATAACCACATGTAGCTGTTGGGTTAGCTGTCCATACAGTTTATTAGGTAATGATAACAACATGTAGCTGTTGGGTTAGCTGTCCATACAGTTTATTAGGTAATGATAACAACATGTAGCTGTTGGGTTAGCTGTCCATACAGTTTATTAGGTAATGATAACCACATGTAGCTGTTGGGTTAGCTGTCCATACAGTTTATTAGGTAATGATATAACATGTAGCTGTTGGGTTAGCTGTCCATACAGTTTATTAGGTAATGATAACAACATGTAGCTGTTGGGTTAGCTGTCCATACAGTTTATTAGGTAATGATATAACATGTAGCTGTTGGGTTAGCTGTCCATACAGTTTATTAGGTAATGATAACAACATGTAGCTGTTGGGTTAGCTGTCCATACAGTTTATTAGGTAATGATAACAACATGTAGCTGTTGGGTTAGCTGTCCATACAGTTTATTAGGTAATGATAACAACATGTAGCTGTTGGGTTAGCTGTCCATACAGTTTATTAGGTAATGATATAACATGTAGCTGTTGGGTTAGCTGTCCATACAGTTTATTAGGTAATGATATAACATGTAGCTGTTGGGTTAGCTGTCCATACAGTTTATTAGGTAATGATATAACATGTAGCTGTTGGGTTAGCTGTCCATACAGTTTATTAGGTAATGATATAACATGTAGCTGTTGGGTTAGCTGTCCATACAGTTTATTAGGTAATGATATAACATGTAGCTGTTGGGTTAGCTGTCCATACAGTTTATTAGGTAATGATAACAACATGTAGCTGTTGGGTTAGCTGTCCATACAGTTTATTAGGTAATGATAACCACATGTAGCTGTTGGGTTAGCTGTCCATACAGTTTATTAGGTAATGATATAACATGTAGCTGTTGGGTTAGCTGTCCATACAGTTTATTAGGTAATGATAACAACATGTAGCTGTTGGGTTAGCTGTCCATACAGTTTATTAGGTAATGATATAACATGTAGCTGTTGGGTTAGCTGTCCATACAGTTTATTAGGTAATGATAACAACATGTAGCTGTTGGGTTAGCTGTCCATACAGTTTATTAGGTAATGATAACAACATGTAGCTGTTGGGTTAGCTGTCCATACAGTTTATTAGGTAATGATAACAACATGTAGCTGTTGGGTTAGCTGTCCATACAGTTTATTAGGTAATGATATAACATGTAGCTGTTGGGTTAGCTGTCCATACAGTTTATTAGGTAATGATATAACATGTAGCTGTTGGGTTAGCTGTCCATACAGTTTATTAGGTAATGATATAACATGTAGCTGTTGGGTTAGCTGTCCATACAGTTTATTAGGTAATGATATAACATGTAGCTGTTGGGTTAGCTGTCCATACAGTTTATTAGGTAATGATAACAACATGTAGCTGTTGGGTTAGCTGTCCATACAGTTTATTAGGTAATGATATAACATGTAGCTGTTGGGTTAGCTGTCCATACAGTTTATTAGGTAATGATATAACATGTAGCTGTTGGGTTAGCTGTCCATACAGTTTATTAGGTAATGATAACAACATGTAGCTGTTGGGTTAGCTGTCCATACAGTTTATTAGGTAATGATATAACATGTAGCTGTTGGGTTAGCTGTCCATACAGTTTATTAGGTAATTATATAACATGTAGCTGTTGGGTTAGCTGTCCATACAGTTTATTAGGTAATGATATAACATGTAGCTGTTGGGTTAGCTGTCCATACAGTTTATTAGGTAATGATATAACATGTAGCTGTTGGGTTAGCTGTCCATACAGTTTATTAGGTAATGATAACCACATGTAGCTGTTGGGTTAGCTGTCCATACAGTTTATTAGGTAATGATATAACATGTAGCTGTTGGGTTAGCTGTCCATACAGTTTATTAGGTAATGATATAACATGTAGCTGTTGGGTTAGCTGTCCATACAGTTTATTAAGTAATGATATAACATGTAGCTGTTGGGTTAGCTGTCCATACAGTTTATTAGGTAATGATAACCACATGTAGCTGTTGGGTTAGCTGTCCATACAGTTTATTAGGTAATGATAACCACATGTAGCTGTTGGGTTAGCTGTCCATACAGTTTATTAGGTAATGATAACAACATGTAGCTGTTGGGTTAGCTGTCCATACAGTTTATTAGGTAATGATAACAACATGTAGCTGTTGGGTTAGCTGTCCATACAGTTTATTAGGTAATGATAACAACATGTAGCTGTTGGGTTAGCTGTCCATACAGTTTATTAGGTAATGATATAACATGTAGCTGTTGGGTTAGCTGAGCACAACTGTTGTACATAACATTGTTCTCACAGCATATTACATTAATTTGAAACAAATGCAGTTATTTGTCTAGTACATAGAACATCAACAGCAATACTCACTAAACAATCCCCCAAAAGCTGAATAGAAGAAGACAGTGACATAGTGTGTGAGGAAAACTATACTAACTATATAAGTCCTGCAATGTTATTGGTTGGACCAGTCCCCTGCAGACAGACAAAGAGATGACTAAACAAGCTTCATACTGTATCTAATGGCAACAGCTGTCTATCAAATACATGAACGTAGATTAGTGTACTTGAACATATTCAACATGTGTCTATGTATGTCTGTCTTGTTAAAATCCCTGCTAAATAGCTCCATGTAAAAGCAAGTCAAATATAGTAAGGCATCTGTCAGAGCCGTGTATAATCAGATCAATGTGTAATTAGTAGAGTAGAGCAGAGCAGTGTAGAGTGGAGTAGAGTAGAGTAGAGCAGGCCACTAGCTTTTATTTGACATCACTCAGCAAAACACATTTAGATCCAATTGGAAAAAGTTGTGGTGCATCTCAATAATATAAAGTCTCCTCCTCCTCCTTTCCTTCATCTGCACTATGGGAAAGGAATTAGAGTGGAGACACATTGGACACGGGGGTTCGAGTCCCATCTCCACGACTCTGTCTACTTACCCTCTCTACTCTCCTTTTGTCCATTAATACAAAACATGAAAGGGCATCAGACCTCTGTTATCCTTTAGGAATAAAACATATAAAACAATGTTGACTTTACAAACAAATGTGACTTTACAGGAGAGGAGAAGAGAAAGCTACCGAAGGCTATTGAGATGCAGCCAGGGGCTTACAGACATGAAGTAAGGAAAGATAATGAAACAAGGAGACAATGTAGGGTACAAGGGGAAAACCTAGGGGACTAGGGGACTAGGAGACAATGTAGGGGACAACGTAGGGGACTAGGAGACAATGTAGGGGACAAGGTAGTGGACTATGAGACTATGTAGGGGACATCAGAGGGCAATGTAGGGGACTAGGAAACAATGTAGGGGACATCATAGATGACTAGGAGACAATGTAGGGGATAAAATAGGGGACTAGGGTACAATGTAGGGGACATCACAGAGGACTATGAGACAATGTAGGGGACTGGGGGACAATGTAGAGATCTGGGGGACAATGTAGGGGACTAGGGGATGACGTAGGGGACTAGGAGACAATGTAGGGGACAACGTAGGGGACTGGGACAACGTAGGGGACAACGTAGGGGACAATGTAGGGGACTAGGTGACAACGTAGGGGACTAGGTGAGAATGTGGGGGACTAGGTGAAAACATAGGGGACAAGGTGACAACGTGGGGGACTAGGTGACAACGTGGGGGACTAGGTGACAACGTGGGGGACTAGGTGACAACGTGAGGGACTAGGTGACAACGTGGGGGACTAGGTGACAACGTGGGGGACTAGGTGACAACGTGGGGGACTAGGTGACAACGTAGGGGACAAGGTGACAACGTGGGGGACTAGGTGACAACGTGGGGGACTAGGTGACAACGTGGGGGACTAGGTGACAACGTGGGGGACTAGGTGACAACGTGGGGGACTAGGTGACAACGTGGGGGACTAGGTGACAACGTGGGGGACTAGGTGACAATGCGGGGGACTAGGGGACTAGGTGAAAACGTGGGGGACTAGGTGAAAACGTGGGGGACTAGGTGACAATGCGGGGGACTAGGTGACAACGTGGGGGACTAGGTGACAACGTGGGGGACTAGGTGACAACGTGGGGGACTAGGTGAAAACGTGGGGGACTAGGTGACAACGTGGGGGACTAGGTGACAACGTGGGGGACTAGGTGACAACGTGGGGGACTAGGTGACTAGGTGAAAACGTGGGGGCTAGGTGACAACGTGGGGGACTAGGTGACTAGGTGAAAACGTGGGGGACTAGGTGAAAACGTGAGGGACTAGGTGACAACGTGGGGGACTAGGTGGCAATGTGGGGGACTAGGTGGCAATGTGGGGGACTAGGTGGCAATGTGGGGGACTAGGTGACAACGTGGGGGACTAGGTGACTAGGTGAAAACGTGGGGGCTAGGTGACAACGTGGGGGACTAGGTGACAACGTGGGGGACTAGGTGACAACGTGGGGGACTAGGTGACTAGGTGAAAACGTGGGGGCTAGGTGACAACGTGGGGGACAAGGTGACAACGTGGGGGACTAGGTGACAACGTGGGGGACTAGGTGACAACGTGGGGGACTAGGTGACTAGGTGAAAACGTGGGGGCTAGGTGACAACGTGGGGGACTAGGTGACTAGGTGACAACGTGGGGGACTAGGTGACAACGTGGGGGGGGGGCAGTAGTGTGTGTGTCAGCTGTCAGAGGGTTATACTCTCAGCTCCAAAGGGTGTGTTAATGTAGTCTCTCTATGTATCAGATCCTTTCTGCCTGCGCTTGGAGGGGGGCACCAGACGTGCTGGTAGCTCGGGTGGCAGACCATGCCCCTCTAACTTCACCTCGATCAGGTGGCTGGCCAGGGCAAACTCCTCGTCATCCAGCATGCCATCTCGGTCCACATCCGACAGCTTCCAGATCCTCCCCAGTACGGAGTTAGGCAGCCGGGTGCTCACCATCCAGTCCTTGGCCTTGGTGCCACTCAGCTTGCCCTCGTTGGGCGCCAGGTTGTAGAAGATCTCGTCATATTTGGGCTTGTCCTTGGTCACCACCCAGGCCATCTCGCCCCCATCCTCGCCCTCCTTCTCCACGTCTCCGAATGGGTCGTTCTTCACGAAGGGCCCGGTGCGGGTTCCCAGGAAGGCCCCCCCCTGCACCACTGGCTGCACCCCCATGTTGATCTCCTCCTGGCGCAGCAGGGGCATCAGCTTGGCGATGTCGGATACCAGCAGCTCGTCCAGAGCAACCATCAGGGACGGTTTCAGGGGCTTGAACTTACTGAAGTCATGGGTCAACAGCTGCTCCTGGATGGGAACAGAGAACAGAGCGAACTAGTCAGCCAATCAGTCCATCTGGGAAATAAAATGGCTTGCGAAAGTATTCACTCCCTTGGCATTTTTCAAAAAATGTTGTCTTACAACCTGGAATTAAAATAGATTTTGTATCATTTGATTTACACAACATGCCTACCACTTTGAAGAAGCAAAATATTTTTTCTTGTGAAAGAAACAAGAAATTTGACAAAAAAACAGAAAACTTGAGCGTGCTTAACTTCTTTGATATAGGGGGAAGCATTTTCACTTTTGGATGAATTGCGTGCCCATAGTGAACTGCCTCCTACTCTGTCCCAGATGCTAATATATGCATATTATTATTACTATTATTGGATAGAAAACACTCTGAAGTTTCTAAAACTGTTTGAATGATGTCTGTGAGTATAACAGAACTCATATGGAAGGCTAAAACCTGAGAAAAAATCCAAACAGGAAGTGAGAATTCTGAGAAGGGTCAATGTTAAAGTCATCGCCTATTCAATTCCCTGTAATATATGGATCTGTTTGCACTTCCTACGCCTTCCACTGGATGTCAACAGTCTGTAGAACGCTGAATGAAGCCTCTAGTGTTATGTGGGGCCGGATGGGAGGTGTTTCAGTCACTGGTCTGGCAGTTTGCCAGTTCTTGCTCACGCGCTTTACTCATGATATCGCCTTGCGTTCCATTACTTATACAGACATGAAGAAATGCTCCGGTTGGAACGTTATTGGATATATATGATAACAACATCCTGAAGATTGATTCTCTACTAAGTTTGACCAGTTTATTCGACTTGTAATATAACTTTTTGAAGTTTTTGTCCGACGTTTGCCTGCATCTGCGCGAGCGTTTGGACACGTGTACTACACATGCTAGCAAAAGTAGTTAATTGGACATAAGTAATGGACATTATCGAACAAAACAACGATTTATTGTGGAACAAGGATTCCTGGCAGTGCATTCTGATGAACATAATCAAAGGTAAGGGAATATTTATGATGTAATTTCGTATTTCTGTTGACTCCAACATGGCGGAGAAATGTTGTTAAATCTGAGCGCTGTCTCAGATTATTGCATGGTGTGCTTTTTAAGTTTTTTTTAAATCTGACACAGCGGTTGCATTAAGAACAAGTGGATATTTAATTCTGTGTTAAACATGTATCTTTCATCAAAGTTTATGATGAGTATTTCTGTTATTTGACGTGGCTCTCTGCAATTACTCCGGATATTTTAGAGGCATTTCTGAACATGGCGCCAATGTAAACCGAGATTTGTGGATATAAATATGCACATTATCGAACAAAACATAAATGTATTGTGTAACATGATGTCCTATGAGTGTCATCAGATGAAGATCATCAAAGGTTAGTGATTAATTTTATCTCTATTTCTGCTTTTTGTTACTACTATCTTTTGCTGGGAAAATGGCTGTGTTTTTCTGTGGCTATGTACTGAGCTAACATAATTGTTTGGTGTGCTTTCCCCGTAAATACTTTTTGACATCAGGCATGTTGGCTGGATTCACAACATGTGTACCTTTAATTTGGTGTCTTTAATGTGTGATTTCATGAAAGATTTATTTTTATAGTAATATATTTGAATTTGGCGCGCTACATTTTTTTCTGGATTTTGGCCAAGTGGGATGCTACCGTCCCACCTATCCCAGAGAAGTTAACTATTCATCTCAAGGTCAATACTTTGTAGAGACACCTTTTGCAGCAATTACAGCTGCAAGTCTCTTGGGGTATGTCTCTATAAGCTTGGCACATCTAGCCACTGGGATTTTTGCCCATTCTTCAAGGCAAAACTGCTCCAGCTCCTTCAAGTTGGATGGTTTCCACAGGTGTACAACAATCTTTAAGTCATACCACAGATTTTTAATTGGATTGAGGTCTGGGCATTGACTAGGCCATTCCAAGACATTTAAATGCTTCCCCTTAAACCACTCGCGTGTTGCTTTAGCAGTATGCTTAGGGTCATTGTCCTGCTGGAAGGTGAACATCTGTTCCAGTCTCAAATCTCTGGAAGACTGAAACAGGTTTCCCTCAAGAGTTTCCCTGTATTTAGCGCCATCCATCATTCCTTCAATTTTGACCAGTTTTCTAGTCCTTGAGGATGAAAAACATCTCCAGAACATGATGCTGCCACCATCATGCTTTACTGTGGGGATGGTGTTCTCGGGGTGATGAGAGGTGTTGGGTTTGCGCCAGACATAGAAATTTTCCTTGATGGCCAAAAAGCTCAATTTTAGTCTCATCTGACCAGAGTATGTTTAGGGAGTCTCCCACATGCCTTTTGGCAAACACCAAACATGTATGCTTATTTTTTTCTGGCCACTCTTCCGTAAAGCCCAGCTCTGTGGAGTGTACGGCTTAAAGTGGTCCCATCGACAGATACTCCAATCTCCACTGTGGAGCTTTGCAACCCCTTCAGGGTTATCTTTGGTCTCTTTGTTTCCTCTCTGATTAATGCCCTCCTTGCCTGGTCCGTGAGTTTTGATGGGCGGCCCTCTCTTGTCAGGTTTGTTGTGGTGCCATATTCTTTCAATTTTTTAATAATGGATTTAATGGTGCTCCGTGGGATGTTCAAAGTTTCTGATATTTTTTTTATAACCCACCTTGAACTGTACTTCTCCACAACTTTATCCCTGACCTGTTTGGAGAGCTCCTTGGTCTTCACTGTGCCGCTTGCTTTGTGGTGCCCCTTGCTTAGTGGTGTTGCAGACTCTGGGGTCTTTCAGAACAGGTGTATATATACTGAGATCATGTGACAGATCATGTGACACTTAAATAAAGTCCACCTGTGGCAATCTAACTAATTATGTGACTTCTGAAGGTAATTGGTTGCACCAGATCTTATTTAGGGGCGTCATGGCAAAGGAGGTGAATACATATACATGCACCACTTTTCCGTTTTGAATTTTTTAGAATTTTTTTAAATAAGAAAACATTTTCATTTCACTTCATGTAATGGACATACACAAAATAGTCCAAATTGGTGAAGTCCAAATAAAAATCTGTTTTAAATTACAGGTTAAAATGCAACAAAATAGGAAAACCGCCATGGGTGATGAATACTTTTGCAAGGCACTGTATGACTTAGAGATGGATTACTGAGGGATGCTGGACTTTTTGCTATGGACATTGAGAAGTCTCACCTTTCCACAGAGTGGTCATATTAGTGCTGGACACTGAAACCCAAACAGACTAAATATAAACGATATTTTGAATGTTTATATAGAAAATAATTTTTGGTTTTAAATCATCAACAAATGTTTTATACTAATCTAATAAACGTTTCTTTTTTTATCATGTTGAGTGTTTTCTAATTCATGAAAAAAAGACAGACAGACAACCAGATCGACCTGCATCTTGGCACAGTCAGGGAAGTCCCCAGCAGAGATGTGGTGCTGCAGCTGGATCTTGGAGAAGATGACAGGAAGTTGGTAGATCAGGTTCTTCTTCCTGTTGTCCTTCCTGAAGGTTGACATCTCCTTCTTCAGGTAACTGATGATGTGGGCATGCACCTGGAGGGGGGAGAGAGGGGGGAGGGAGAGAGAGAGGAGGATATTCACTTCAGCAAAGCCACTTTCTCCTCAATGTCTTATATCAAACTGAGTCAGACACCTTATTCTTCAGTACCTAGTCAGAAAGGTGTGGTTGCAGATTATATCATAGCATCTAGTAGATGAATGAGACAGACAGACAGCGGGAGGGAGATCCAGAGAGAGAGAACCTACCCTGACCAGCCGTGCCCTCTTCACCAGGTCGTTGAGTTTCCTGAGGGCTGCGTTATGAGGAAGATTCTGGATGTCACTAAACAGATCCTCCTCCTCCAGCTCAAACAGACGACGGTTATCAGGGACCAGCAGCGGTTCAGACCAGAACGACCCGATATACACCCTCACGACCTCTGGGGTGTTGAACACCTGTCAATCAATCCAATATATCCATGAAGCCCTTTTTACAGTTATCACAAAATGTTATACCCACTACCCTTTAGGTGTTATACCCACTCAACACAACCCTTTAGGTGTTATACCCACTCAACACAACCCTTTAGGTGTTATACCCACTACCCACTCAACACAACCCTTTAGGTGTTATACCCACTACCCACTCAACACAACCCTTTAGGTGTTATACCCACTACCCACTCAACACAACCCTTTAGATGTTATACCCACTACCCACTCAACACAACCCTTTAGGTGTTATACCCACTACCCACTCAACACAACCCTTTAGATGTTATACCCACTACCCACTCAACACAACCCTTTAGGTGTTATACCCACTACCCACTCAACACAACCCTTTAGATGTTATACCCACTACCCTTTAGGTGTTATACCCACTACCCACTCAACACAACCCTTTAGGTGTTATACCCACTACCCACTCAACACAACCCTTTAGGTGTTATACCCACTACCCACTCAACACAACCCTTTAGATGTTATACCCACTACCCACTCAACACAACCCTTTAGGTGTTATACCCACTACCCACTCAACACAACCCTTTAGATGTTATACCCACTCAACACAACCCTTTAGGTGTTATACCCACTACCCACTCAACACAACCCTTTAGGTGTTATACCCACTACCCACTCAACACAACCCTTTAGGTGTTATACCCACTCAACACAACCCTTTAGGTGTTATACCCACTCAACACAACCCTTTAGGTGTTATACCCACTACCCACTCAACACAACCCTTTAGGTGTTATACCCACTCAGCACAACCCTTTAGATGTTATACCCACTACCCACTCAACACAACCCTTTAGGTGTTATACCCACTACCCACTCAACACAACCCTTTAGATGTTATACCCACTCAACACAACCCTTTAGATGTTATACCCACTACCCACTCAACACAACCCTTTAGATGTTATACCCACTACCCACTCAACACAACCCTTTAGGTGTTATACCCACTACCCACTCAACACAACCCTTTAGGTGTTATACCCACTACCCACTCAACACAACCCTTTAGGTGTTATACCCACTACCCACTCAACACAACCCTTTAGGTGTTATACCCACTACCCACTCAACACAACCCTTTAGGTGTTATACCCACTACCCACTCAACACAACCCTTTAGGTGTTATACCCACTACCCACTCAACACAACCCTTTAGGTGTTATACCCACTACCCACTCAACACAACCCTTTAGGTGTTATACCCACTCAACACAACTCTTTAGGTGTTATACCAACTACCCACTCAACACAACCCTTTAGATGTTATACCCACTCAACACAACCCTTTAGGTGTTATACCCACTACCCACTCAACACAACCCTTTAGATGTTATACCCACTACCCACTCAACACAACCCTTTAGGTGTTATACCCACTACCCACTCAACACAACCCTTTAGGTGTTATACCCACTCAACACAACCCTTTAGGTGTTATACCCACTACCCACTCAACACAACCCTTTAGGTGTTATACCCACTACCCACTCAACACAACCCTTTAGGTGTTATACCCACTACCCACTCAACACAACCCTTTAGGTGTTATACCCACTCAACACAACCCTTTAGATGTTATACCCACTACCCACTCAACACAACCCTTTAGGTGTTATACCCACTACCCACTCAACACAACCCTTTAGGTGTTATACCCACTCAACACAACCCTTTAGATGTTATACCCAGTACCCACTCAACACAACCCTTTAGGTGTTATACCCACTACCCACTCAACACAACCCTTTAGGTGTTATACCCACTACCCACTCAACACAACCCTTTAGGTGTTATACCCACTACCCACTCAACACAACCCTTTAGGTGTTATACCCACTCAACACAACCCTTTAGGTGTTATACCCACTCAACACAACCCTTTAGGTGTTATACCCACTCAACACAACCCTTTAGGTGTTATACCCACTACCCACTCAACACAACCCTTTAGGTGTTCTACCCACTACCCACTCAACACAACCCTTTAGGTGTTATACCCACTCAACACAACCCTTTAGGTGTTATACCCACTACCCACTCAACACAACCCTTTAGGTGTTATACCCACTACCCACTCAACACAACCCTTTAGATGTTATACCCACTACCCACTCAACACAACCCTTTAGGTGTTATACCCACTACCCACTCAACACAACCCTTTAGATGTTATACCCACTCAACACAACCCTTTAGATGTTATACCCACTACCCACTCAACACAACCCTTTAGATGTTATACCCACTCAACACAACCCTTTAGGTGTTATACCCACTCAACACAACCCTTTAGGTGTTATACCCACTCAACACAACCCTTTAGGTGTTATACCCACTCAACACAACCCTTTAGGTGTTATACCCACTACCCACTCAACACAACCCTTTAGGTGTTCTACCCACTACCCACTCAACACAACCCTTTAGGTGTTATACCCACTCAACACAACCCTTTAGGTGTTATACCCACTACCCACTCAACACAACCCTTTAGGTGTTATACCCACTACCCACTCAACACAACCCTTTAGATGTTATACCCACTACCCACTCAACACAACCCTTTAGGTGTTATACCCACTACCCACTCAACACAACCCTTTAGATGTTATACCCACTCAACACAACCCTTTAGATGTTATACCCACTACCCACTCAACACAACCCTTTAGATGTTATACCCACTCAACACAACCCTTTAGGTGTTCTACCCACTACCCACTCAACACAACCCTTTAGATGTTATACCCACTACCCACTCAACACAACCCTTTAGATGTTATACCCACTACCCACTCAACACAACCCTTTAGGTGTTATACCCACTACCCACTCAACACAACCCTTTAGGTGTTATACCCACTCAACACAACCCTTTAGGTGTTATACCCACTACCCACTCAACACAACCCTTTAGATGTTATACCCACTACCCACTCAACACAACCCTTTAGGTGTTATACCCACTACCCACTCAGCACAACCATTTAGATGTTATACCCACTACCCACTCAACACAACCCTTTAGGTGTTATACCCACTACCCACTCAGCACAACCATTTAGATGTTATACCCACTACCCACTCAACACAACCCTTTAGGTGTTATACCCACTACCCACTCAACACAACCATTTAGATGTTATACCCACTACCCACTCAGCACAACCCTTTAGATGTTATACCCACTACCCACTCAACACAACCCTTTAGATGTTATACCCACTACCCACTCAACACAACCCTTTAGATGTTATACCCACTCAACACAACCCTTTAGATGTTATACCCACTACCCACTCAACACAACCCTTTAGGTGTTATACCCACTCAACACAACCCTTTAGATGTTATACCCACTCAACACAACCCTTTAGGTGTTATACCCACTACCCACTCAACACAACCCTTTAGGTGTTATACCCACTACCCACTCAACACAACCCTTTAGGTGTTATACCCACTACCCACTCAACACAACCCTTTAGATGTTATACCCACTCAACACAACCCTTTAGGTGTTATACCCACTCAACACAACCCTTTAGGTGTTATACCCACTACCCACTCAACACAACCCTTTAGGTGTTATACCCACTCAACACAACCCTTTAGATGTTATACCCACTACCCACTCAACACAACCCTTTAGATGTTATACCCACTACCCACTCAACACAACCCTTTAGGTGTTATACCCACTACCCACTCAACACAACCCTTTAGGTGTTATACCCACTCAACACAACCCTTTAGATGTTATACCCACTACCCACTCAACACAACCCTTTAGGTGTTATACCCACTCAACACAACCCTTTAGGTGTTATACCCACTACCCACTCAACACAACCCTTTAGATGTTATACCCACTACCCACTCAACACAACCCTTTAGGTGTTATACCCACTACCCACTCAACACAACCCTTTAGGTGTTATACCCACTCAACACAACCCTTTAGGTGTTATACCCACTACCCACTCAACACAACCCTTTAGGTGTTATACCCACTACCCACTCAACACAACCCTTTAGGTGTTATACCCACTACCCACTCAACACAACCCTTTAGGTGTTATACCCACTCAACACAACCCTTTAGGTGTTATACCCACTCAACACAACCCTTTAGGTGTTATACCCACTACCCACTCAACACAACCCTTTAGATGTTATACCCACTACCCACTCAGCACAACCCTTTAGGTGTTATACCCACTACCCACTCAACACAACCCTTTAGGTGTTATACCCACTCAACACAACCCTTTAGGTGTTATACCCACTCAACACAACCCTTTAGGTGTTATACCCACTACCCACTCAACACAACCCTTTAGATGTTATACCCACTACCCACTCAACACAACCCTTTAGGTGTTATACCCACTACCCACTCAGCACAACCATTTAGATGTTATACCCACTACCCACTCAACACAACCCTTTAGGTGTTATACCCACTACCCACTCAACACAACCCTTTAGGTGTTATACCCACTACCCACTCAACACAACCCTTTAGGTGTTATACCCACTCAACACAACCCTTTAGGTGTTATACCCACTACCCACTCAACACAACCCTTTAGGTGTTATACCCACTACCCACTCAACACAACCCTTTAGGTGTTATACCCACTACCCACTCAACACAACCCTTTAGATGTTATACCCACTCAACACAACCCTTTAGGTGTTATACCCACTACCCACTCAACACAACCCTTTAGGTGTTATACCCACTACCCACTCAACACAACCCTTTAGATGTTATACCCACTCAACACAACCCTTTAGGTGTTATACCAACTACCCACTCAACACAACCCTTTAGGTGTTCTACCCACTACCCACTCAACACAACCCTTTAGGTGTTATACCAACTACCCACTCAACACAACCCTTTAGGTGTTATACCCACTACCCACTCAACACAACCCTTTAGGTGTTATACCCACTACCCACTCAACACAACCCTTTAGGTGTTATACCCACTACCCACTCAACACAACCATTTAGATGTTATACCCACTCAACACAACCCTTTAGATGTTATACCCACTCAACACAACCCTTTAGGTGTTATACCAACTACCCACTCAACACAACCCTTTAGGTGTTATACCAACTACCCACTCAACACAACCCTTTAGGTGTTCTACCCACTACCCACTCAACACAACCCTTTAGGTGTTATACCCACTCAACACAACCCTTTAGATGTTATACCCACTACCCACTCAACACAACCCTTTAGGTGTTATACCCACTACCCACTCAACACAACCCTTTAGATGTTATACCCACTCAACACAACCCTTTAGGTGTTATACCCACTACCCACTCAACACAACCCTTTAGGTGTTATACCCACTCAACACAACCCTTTAGGTGTTATACCCACTCAACACAACCCTTTAGGTGTTATACCCACTACCCACTCAACACAACCCTTTAGGTGTTATACCCACTACCCACTCAACACAACCCTTTAGGTGTTATACCCACTACCCACTCAACACAACCCTTTAGGTGTTATACCCACTACCCACTCAACACAACCCTTTAGGTGTTATACCCACTACCCACTCAACACAACCCTTTAGGTGTTATACCCACTACCCACTCAACACAACCCTTTAGATGTTATACCCACTCAACACAACCCTTTAGGTGTTATACCCACTACCCACTCAACACAACCCTTTAGGTGTTATACCCACTCAACACAACCCTTTAGGTGTTATACCCACTACCCACTCAACACAACCCTTTAGGTGTTATACCCACTACCCACTCAGCACAACCATTTAGGTGTTATACCCACTACCCACTCAACACAACCCTTTAGGTGTTATACCCACTACCCACTCAACACAACCCTTTAGGTGTTATACCCACTACCCACTCAACACAACCCTTTAGATGTTATACCCACTCAACACAACCCTTTAGGTGTTATACCCACTCAACACAACCCTTTAGGTGTTCTACCCACTACCCACTCAACACAACCCTTTAGGTGTTATACCCACTACCCACTCAACACAACCCTTTAGGTGTTATACCCACTACCCACTCAACACAACCCTTTAGGTGTTATACCCACTCAACACAACCCTTTAGGTGTTATACCCACTCAACACAACCCTTTAGGTGTTATACCCACTCAACACAACCCTTTAGATGTTATACCCACTACCCACTCAACACAACCCTTTAGACGTTATACCCTCTACCCACTCAACACAACCCTTTAGGTGTTATACCCACTACCCACTCAACACAACCCTTTAGGTGTTATACCCACTACCCACTCAGCACAACCCTTTAGATGTTATACCCACTACCCACTCAACACAACCCTTTAGGTGTTATACCCACTACCCACTCAACACAACCCTTTAGGTGTTATACCCACTACCCACTCAACACAACCCTTTAGATGTTATACCCACTCAGCACAACCCTTTAGGTGTTATACCCACTACCCACTCAACACAACCCTTTAGATGTTATACCCACTACCCACTCAACACAACCCTTTAGGTGTTATACCCACTACCCACTCAACACAACCCTTTAGGTGTTATACCCACTACCCACTCAACACAACCCTTTAGGTGTTATACCCACTACCCACTCAACACAACCCTTTAGGTGTTATACCCACTACCCACTCAACACAACCCTTTAGGTGTTATACCCACTACCCACTCAACACAACCCTTTAGGTGTTATACCCACTCAACACAACCCTTTAGGTGTTATACCCACTACCCACTCAACACAACCCTTTAGGTGTTATACCCACTACCCACTCAACACAACCCTTTAGGTGTTATACCCACTACCCACTCAACACAACCCTTTAGATGTTATACCCACTCAACACAACCCTTTAGATGTTATACCCACTACCCACTCAACACAACCCTTTAGGTGTTATACCCACTCAACACAACCCTTTAGGTGTTATACCCACTCAACACAACCCTTTAGGTGTTATACCCACTACCCACTCAACACAACCCTTTAGGTGTTATACCCACTCAACACAACCCTTTAGGTGTTATACCCACTCAACACAACCCTTTAGGTGTTATACCCACTACCCACTCAACACAACCCTTTAGGTGTTATACCCACTACCCACTCAACACAACCCTTTAGATGTTATACCCACTCAACACAACCCTTTAGGTGTTATACCCACTCAACACAACCCTTTAGGTGTTATACCCACTACCCACTCAACACAACCCTTTAGATGTTATACCCACTCAACACAACCCTTTAGGTGCCCTTTTGCATGTTAGTTCTGTAGTTAACTTCACCCTGCTGCCTCCAGATAGTATTCATAACACTTGACTTATTCCACTTTCTGTTGTGTTACAAATTCATTTCAAAATGTATTAAATATATGTTTAGTCACCCATCTACACGCAATACCCGATATGGACAAAGTGAAAACGCCCGCAAATGGCGGCCTACCGCATCTGCGGTGGAAGGTGGCCGAGCTACAACGATGTTTGTCAGACCATGAGACGTCCCAAAACACCGACCACTCTATAGAAAGATGAGACTCTCACGACCACGATGATGTTCTTCGTTTTGCTCTACGACCCCAACAAGTGTCACGGGACTAGTCTGTAGAAAGGTGAGACTTTTCATAGATGGTCACCTTCCCATAGAGGGGAACACGTACGTGTCGATGGTTTTGCTCTAGGACTAGACTGAAGATAGCCCGGTACCAGTAAAACAAAACAAAACAAATGGAAGTATATATGGAGATAGTTTACTGCCAAAGAAGATGGTTAAATATCAGTCCAAAACATATACAACATTTTCCTGATCTTTCTAATATCTCTCAGATATACTGAAGGACAAACAACTTTAAAACACACTTCCTTTTGATATATTCTATTTGTTTTTCCATGTTTCTATTGGCTAATAGCAGTAAGGCCAAATGCAATGTGTTTCTATTGGCTAATAGCAGTAAGGCCAAATGCAATGTGTTTCTATTGGCTAATAGCAGTAAGGCCAAATGCAATGTGTTTCTATTGGCTAATAGCAGTAAGGCCAAATGCAATGTGTTTCTATTGGCTAATAGCAGTAAGGCCAAATGCAATGTGTTTCTATTGGCTAATAGCAGTAAGGCCAAATGCAATGTGTTTCTATTGGCTAATAGCAGTAAGGCCAAATGCAATGTGTTTCTATTGGCTAATAGCAGTAAGGCCAAATGCAATGTGTTTCTATTGGCTAATAGCAGTAAGGCCAAATGCAATGTGTTTCTATTGGCTAATAGCAGTAAGGCCAAATGCAATGTGTTTCTATTGGCTAATAGCAGTAAGACCAAATGCAATGTGTTTCTATTGGCTAATAACAGTAAGACCAAATGCAATGTGTTTCTATTGGCTAATAGCAGTAAGGCCAAATGCAATGTGTTTCTATTGGCTAATAGCAGTAAGGCCAAATGCAATGTTTTACCCCCCCCCCCCACCCCAAAAAAAAAGTATATATTTTTTTTATACCTAAAGGGGTCCTTCAATTCAAAATCAAATAGCAATAATTCCATATGTTAGCTTAGTATAACCCCCCTTATCCAAAGTGTAATTAATAACTTCACCATGCTCACAGGGATATTCAATATCTGCTATTTTGTAGGTGCCCTTCTTTGTGAGGCGTTGGAAAACCTCCCTGTTCTTTGTGGTTGAATGTGTGTTTGAAATTCACTGCTTGACTGAGGGACCTGACAGATAATGGTATGTGTTGGATACAGAGACGAGGTAGTCATTCAGACATCATGTTAAACACTGTTATTTCACACAGAGTGAGTCCATGCAACTTATTATGTGACTTAAGCAAATGTGTACTCCTGAACGTATTTAGGGTTGCCGTAACAAAGGGGTTGAATACTAATTGACTCAAGACTTTTCAGCTTTTCATTGTTTATTAATTTGTAAAAATATCTAAGAACATAATTCCACTTTGACATTATGGGGTATTGTGTTTAAGCCAGTGACACAACAAACTCAGGCTGTAACAAAATGTGGAAAACGTCAAGGGGTTTGAACACTTTCTGAAGGAACTGGGTGAATATGTACTGTTTAGTGATTGTTTTGACTATGTATTGGCAGTGGCAATTTTACCATTTAAATCTTGGTGGGGCAAACTCCCAAAATATGTTTTAGATGCCAGCAAAGACACTACACAACACAATACATTCATTGCACTATAGCGGTGACAAACAGTGATCACAAAGCCTACATAATGCTGTCCCAACAGCAGAGCTTTCTTTTCAGCACCATGGAGTGAATCCTTACCACTGCTACACCTGGAACCTTGTCTGGCAGGGAAACAGTTCATTCAGCCTCATTTACTGCCTTTTAATAAACATAGCTGATATGGCTGACTTGCTTAAACAAATGTGGTTTCTACAGACAGTTGAGATGTACAAACTATGGCATAAAGGGACGACAAGCGGACAAGAGGCAATCCGTCATTTCGATTAAGACATTAATGAGCGAGCTGAGACAGACATAGTCAATATAATAATTTGTTCAGCACTTTTTAAATGCACTGCGACAGAATTCAGAACATAGGCCGTTCTTAGAGTATTCTCTCTGTACACCAAGTCAGAACCGTATGATAAATAAAGGGGGCATATAAGCAGACAATAAAAGCTCTTACAATATTCGATGATAACATTTTCTAAAACAGGCTACATGTGCACCACCAAGTCAGAACAGTAGGCTAAGTTATGAGGGGGAAAGGAACTAAATTATTAGGGTGAGGCACATGAGCTACTAACACAGCCCTGGGCAACTCCAGTCCTCGGGGGCCTGATTGGTGTCACACTTTTGCCCCAGCCTCTAACACACCTGACTCCAATAATCAACTAATCATGATCTTTAAATCAGCTGTGTTTGCTAGGGATGGGGGTAAAAGTGTGACACCAATCAGACCTTAGGGATGGGGGAAAAGTGTGACACCAATCAGACCTTAGGGATGGGGGAAAAGTGTGATACCAATCAGGCCTCCAAGGACCATGCCTGTACTAACAGCTTACTACACAACATACACTTAGTATTACTTTCTTAGCTACAGTACTGATTGTTGGGTTAAATGTGGAAGACACATGTCAGTTGAATGCATTCAGTTGTACAACTGACTAGGTATCCCCCTTTACAACTGACTAGGTATCCCCCTTTACAACTGACTAGGTATCCCCCCCTTTACAACTGACTAGGTATCCCCCCCTTTACAACTGACTAGGTATCCCCCCCTTTCCAACTGACTAGGTATCCCCCCCTTTCCAACTGACTAGGTATCCCCCTTTACAACTGACTAGGTATCCCCCCCTTTACAACTGACTAGGTATCCCCCCCTTTCCAACTGACTAGGTATCCCCCCCTTTACAACTGACTAGGTATCCCCCCCTTTACAACTGACTAGGTATCCCCCCCTTTCCAACTGACTAGGTATCCCCCCCTTTCCAACTGACTAGGTATCCCCCCCTTTACAACTGACTAGGTATCCCCCCCTTTACAACTGACTAGGTATCCCCCCCTTTCCAACTGACTAGGTATCCCCCCCTTTCCAACTGACTAGGTATCCCCCCCTTTACAACTGACTAGGTATCCCCCCCTTTACAACTGACTAGGTATCCCCCCCTTTACAACTGACTAGGTATCCCCCCCTTTACAACTGACTAGGTATCCCCCCCTTACAACTGACTAGGTATCCCCCCCTTTACAACTGACTAGGTATCCCCCCCTTTCCAACTGACTAGGTATCCCCCCCTTTCCAACTGACTAGGTATCCCCCCCTTTCCAACTGACTAGGTATCCCCCCCTTTACAACTGACTAGGTATCCTCCCCCTTTACAACTGACTAGGTATCCTCCCCCTTTACAACTGACTAGGTATCCTCCCCCTTTACAACTGACTAGGTATCCTCCCCCTTTACAACTGACTAGGTATCCTCCCCCTTTACAACTGACTAGGTATCCTCCCCCTTTACAACTGACTAGGTATCCTCCCCCTTTACAACTGACTAGGTATCCTCCCCCTTTACAACTGACTAGGTATCCTCCCCCTTTACAACTGACTAGGTATCCTCCCCCTTTACAACTGACTAGGTATCCTCCCCCTTTACAACTGACTAGGTATCCTCCCCCTTTACAACTGACTAGGTATCCTCCCCCTTTACAACTGACTAGGTATCCTCCCCCTTTACAACTGACTAGGTATCCCCCCTTTACAACTGACTAGGTATCCCCCTTTCCAACTGACTAGGTATCCCCCTTTCCAACTGACTAGGTATCCCCCTTTCCAACTGACTAGGTATCCCCCTTTACAACTGACTAGGTATCCCCCCTTTCCAACTGACTAGGTATCCCCCTTTCCAACTGACTAGGTATCCCCCTTTCCAACTGACTAGGTATCCCCCTTTCCTACTGACTAGGTATCCCCCCTTTACAACTGACTAGGTATCCCCCCCTTTACAACTGACTAGTTATCCCCCTTTACAACTGACTAGGTATCCCCCTTTACAACTGACTAGGTATCCCCCTTTACAACTGACTAGGTATCCCCCTTTACAACTGACTAGGTATCCCCCTTTACAACTGACTAGGTATCCCCCTTTACAACTGACTAGGTATCCCCCTTTACAACTGACTAGGTATCCCCCTTTACAACTGACTAGGTATCCCCCTTTACAACTGACTAGGTATCCCCCTTTACAACTGACTAGGTATCCCCCTTTACAACTGACTAGGTATCCCCCTTTACAACTGACTAGGTATCCCCCTTTACAACTGACTAGGTATCCCCCTTTACAACTAACTAGGTATCCCCCTTTACAACTAACTAGGTATCCCCCTTTACAACTGACTAGGTATCCCCCCTTTACAACTGACTAGGTATCCCCCCTTTACAACTGACTAGGTATCCCCCCTTTACAACTGACTAGGTATCCCCCTTTACAACTGACTAGGTATCCCCCTTTACAACTGACTAGGTATCCCCCTTCATATCTCCCTGGCATATTACATCATTTATGCAGCAGCATAAAATACATTTTTGGACTCCCCTTGTTGTGCTGTGCTCACTTGAACAAGAAGGTGGTGTGGCGGTCCTTTGTGGGCATATTTTGTCATCAAAGTCTGGCATTCTCTGGATTTATGGTGCTTTCAAGACAACTGGAAACTGAAGAAAACAAGGTTGAATCATAACGTCAGTGATCTTCAGATCAGAGCTCTAGAAAGAGGCCCGAGTTCACGACTTGGAATACCGAGTTGGATGACTGTTCAAAACGTATTTTCCCAGTAGGAGCTCATTTTTTTCTTGAACTCACTGAAGTCTGAGATTTCCCAGTTCCGAGTTTCCAGTTGTTTTGAACTTGGCAGAAGTCATGCTGGATTGACCGGATGGCCAATGTATTCAACCTTTTTTGGCCCATGGTGTTGAATGTTTATCCTTTTAAGCTTGGAAAAGAGACCCTTAAACCCAGACTTGGACCACACACCCTCTCCACTGAATAACAGGTTAGTGATTGCTTTGCAATGCTTGCAGTTAGCCACTGATTCCTTCCAAACCACTTATTGTTGAATTTGCAATTTCCAACTTGTTTTGTAATGTTTGTCCAATGGCCAATGAGCACCGGTACGTTTTATCTATAATATCTCTTCATAATTTCTCTTCGTATGACAAGGATTGAAAAGATTTTGCCAGTAGATTGTCGACTTGATTCATGATGATGACCGCTAGCTTGCTAGCTAAGATTTTGAAAGTAAGATGTTGACATGATCAGTCCAATCAAAGCTACGGTTGACCTGCCCTGAATGACGGGTCACCACTGTGTATAGGTCTGTATTGTTTTTACTATGACTGTAGGAAAGTCATTTCCCTTGGGGATAAATAAAGGTCAGTCTCCTCTCACCTTGCCCAGAGACCACATTAGAGCGCCGTAGATTCTCATCAACTGTTGTGTTCCCACCATGTCAGCCTTGTTCAGGACGACACGCAGTTTCTCCTCATTACCCCGCAGCGCTCCGATGGCTTCGGAGAACTCGTCACTGATCTCCAACTTGTGGGCGTCGAACAGGAGGACGATGCGATCAACGCGCTCTGCAAACCATCGCAGCACCGCTGGGAAGTCATAGCCTGAAGAGTGTTAGGGTCAGGGGTCAGGGAACACAGAGAGGGTCTGTCAGATGATTCATAGATTATAGTGAAAAATAGATGAGTCTTACATTTTTAGATTTGCAACATGCTGAGAACAAAAAAATATGCTGAAAGAAATAATGAATGTTTTTGTAATACACATTGAACTGTAATACACAATGAAGTTGGACAAAGGGTGGAGAAGGGATGAGAAGGGGAGGGTGGAGGAAGAGATGGGAAGGGGAGGGTGGAGGAAGAGATGGGAAGGGAAGGGTGGAGGAAGAGATGGGAAGGGAAGGGTGGAGGAAGAGATGGGAAGGGAGGGTGGAGGAAGAGATGGGAAGGGGAGGGTGGAGGAAGAGATGGGAAGGGAGGGTGGAGGAAGAGATGGGAAGGGAGGGTGGAGGAAGAGATGGGAAGGGGAGGGTGGAGGAAGAGATGGGAAGGGAAGGGTGGAGGAAGAGATGGGAAGGGAGGGTGGAGGAAGAGATGGGAAGGGAGGGTGGAGGAAGAGATGGGAAGGGGAGGGTGGAGGAAGAGATGGGAAGGGAAGGGTGGAGGAAGAGATGGGAAGGAGAGGGTGGAGGAAGAGATGGGAAGGGGAGGGTGGAGGAAGAGATGGGAAGGGGAGGGTGGAGGAAGAGATGGGAAGGGGAGGGTGGAGGAAGAGATGGGAAGGGAGGGTGGAGGAAGAGATGGGAAGGGAAGGGTGGAGGAAGAGATGGGAAGGGAGGGTGGAGGAAGAGATGGGAAGGGAAGGGTGGAGGAAGAGATGGGAAGGGAAGGGTGGCGGAAGAGATGGGAAGGGGAGGGTGGAGGAAGAGATGGGAATGGGAGGGTGGAGGAAGAGATGGGAAAGGAGGGTGTCTTTATCTGTGTGTGTGTGTGTGTGTGTTTATATATCTGTGTGTGGCTATCTATGTATCTGTGTTTGTCTTAATCTGTGTGTGTGTGTGTGTGTGTGTCTTTATATATCTGTGTGTGTGTCTTTATATATCTGTGTGTGTGTCTTTATCTGTGTGTGTGTCTATCTGTGTGTGTCTCTATCTGTGTGTCTCTATCTCTGTGTGTCTCTATCTCTGTGTGTGTCTATCTGTGTGTGTCTTTATCTGTGTGTGTCTCTATCTGTGTGTGTCTCTATCTGTGTGTGTCTCTATCTGTGTGTGTCTGTGTGTGTCTTTATCTGTGTGTGTGTCTTTATCTACCTGTGTGTGTCTTTGTGTGTGGTTATCTGTGTGTGTCTTTATCTGTGTGCGTGTGTGTGTGTGGTTTTATCTGTGTGTGTGTGTGTGTGTGTGTCTTTATCTGTGTGTGTGTGTGTGTGTGTGTGTCTTTGTGTGTGTGTCTTTATCTACCTGTGTGTGTGTGTGTGTGTCTTTATCTGTGTGTGTGTGGTTTTATCTGTGTGTGTCTATATCTGTGTGTGTGTGTGTGTGTGTGTGTGTGGTCTGTGTGTGGTTTTATCTGTGTGTGTCTTTATCTGTGTGTGTGTGTGTGTGTGTCTTTAACTGTGTGTGTTTCTTTATCTACCTGTGTGTGTGTGTCTTTAACTGTGTGTGTTTCTTTATCTACCTGTGTGTGTGTGTGTGTGTGTGTGTGTGTGTGTGTGTGTGTGTGTCTGTCTGTCTGTGTGTCTTTCAAGATGTGGTGGAGGAATCTGAAGAACTCTCCAGAGCTCTGCCTTTCTCTCTCTCATCGCTTCTCTCCTTACCCCAGAGAGTTGCCTCGCCCTATCTCCCTGTCTCCTTTCCTCAGACAGTACATGGAGGTCAGTCACAGGGTTAGCCTGGTCAGGTGGGACGAGGAAGGATGAAGGCTAGTTGTTTTAGCTGATGATGATGATGATGACGACATACAGACGAGAGACTTGACCAGGTGTGCACCAGGTGTGTCTCTGTGACCGCCTACTTCTACTCTCTCCTCACCTTGACCCGTCCACTCCTGAGCCTTGCTCTTCTCACCTCGGCTCACCCTCTGTTTCGCTCCTGACAGGATCCCCGGCGTGTCGATAATGCTAATGCTCTCCAGGACCTGATTGGGCAGCTGGGCACACTGTAACCTATCACACGACAGTAGAAAAGGGAGCAGACATGCACAACAATCAAAACACAACACCACAATAACACACACCAGCACAACAAAAAAACACCACAACACAATGACAACACTATTACACAATAACACAACGCACAATAACACAACACAAAAATAACACATTAACACAACACGATAACATAACACAAGACTACATAACACATTAATACAACACAAGACTACATAACACATTAATACAACACAAGACTACATAACACATTAATACAACACAATACTACATAACACATTAATACAACACAAGACTACATAACACATTAATACAACACAAGACTACATAACACATTAATACAACACAAGACTACATAACACATTAATACAACACAATACTACATAACACATTAATACAACACAATACTACATAACACATTAATACAACACAAGACTACATAACACATTAATACAACACAAGACTACATAACACATTAATACAACACAATACTACATAACACATTAATACAACACAATACTACATAACACATTAATACAACACAATACTACATAACACATTAATACAACACAATACTACATAACACATTAATACAACACAATACTACATAACACATTAATACAACACAATACTACATAACACATTAATACAACACAATACTACATAACACATTAATACAACACAATACTACATAACACATTAATACAACACAATACTACATAACACATTAATACAACACAATACTACATAACACATTAATACAACACATTAATACATAACACAATACTACATAACACATTAATACAACACAATACTACATAACACATTAATACAACACAATACTACATAACACATTAATACAACACAATACTACATAACACATTAATACAACACAATACTACATAACACATTAATACAACACAAGACTACATAACACATTAATACAACACAATACTACATAACACATTAATACAACACAATACTACATAACACATTAATACAACACAAGACTACATAACACATTAATACAACACAATACTACATAACACATTAATACAACACAATACTACATAACACATTAATACAACACAATACTACATAACACATTAATACAACACAATACTACATAACACATTAATACAACACAATACTACATAACACATTAATACAACACAATACTACATAACACATTAATACAACACAATACTACATAACACTATGCAGTAACACTACACAACCACACACCGCTCCCGAGTGGCGTAGCAGTCTAAGGCACTGCAGTCCCTGGTTCGAATCCAGGCTGTATCACAACCGGCCGTGATTGGGAGTCTCATAGGGCGGCGCACAATTGGCCCAGCGGCATCCGGATTTGACTGGTGTATGCCGTCATTGTAGAAGAAAAAGAAACGCACACCTATTTAGGCGAGACAAAAAAGACAAGGCCGAGGACAAAGTCTACTTCTGGAGAAACGCTGACAAGAGAGGTCCTGCTCCTCCTCTCCATGGCAGATGCAGGAGGGATGCCGCTTACTTCGATCCACCCCCGTCTGATCAACACTCTACAACCAGCGCCTCATCGGCTTCCAGTGGTAGTTTTTTATTCAACGAGAGACTGGGCCGAAGGAAGAGCGGAGGTGGCCGCAGGCACGCGCATCGACGAGATGCCGCACCCGACAGGGTAAGAAGAAACGACTATCAGAGGAGACCGGTCACACGGTCCCAGAACCCACGGGACTGAGTGTCTTTAATTTATCAAGCAAGATATTGAGCCCTGCCCATGTCTCTTTGCTTAATAAAGGGTTATCTTTTGTGCCTACAACTCAGTGCAACGACTTTGATGTGAAGGTAGACATGTTTAAGTTTTTTAGAAACATCCGTTTAAGGGAATACTTTATCTCCCCTAATCCTGACATTTCTACTGAACCAGTAGGTTGCTCACCTGCACATACTCCGACTCCTTCTAGAAGCAAGAGTTATTTTATACCTCCAGCCAAACGCAATCACTCTATCGAGACATATTGCAGACTTGTTGAAAAATATGTTGCTCATCTCCTTAAGAACAAACAGGTGTCCAAATCTTTCCATAATTTACCTTAGGATGAAAAACAAGCTTTGCTTGATTTACAATCCGATACCTCAGTCCTTATTCGCCCTGCTGATAAGGGTGGGTGGGTTGTACTCATGGATAGGACAGATAATGTAAATGAGTTTCATAGACAACTGTTTGACAACACCTTTTACAAGAAACTCAGAAGTGACCCCACTTCCCAATTTCAGAATACTATCTTTACTGTCCTAGATGGGTATTTAAGTTCTGGTCAGTTAACCAAAAAAGAACATGACTTTTTGGCTATTCAACACCCTAAAATTGCCACTTTCTATACTTTGCCGAAATTACACAAGAATGTTACAAAACCTCCAGGGCGCCCTATTGTAGCGGGCATTGATGCAGTAACGGCCCCTATTGTAGCGGGCATTGATGCAGTAACAGCCCCTCTATCTACTTTTGTTGACTTTTTTATTAGACCACTCGCAGAACAGCTCCCCTCCTAAAGGACACCAGCTGTATGATCTCAGAACAGCTCCCCTCCTTTGTAAAGGACACCAGCTGTATGATCTCAGAACAGCTCCCCTCCTTTGTAAAGGACACCAGCAGTATGATCTCAGAACAGCTCCCCTCCTTTGTAAAGGACACCAGCAGTATGGTCTCAGAACAGCTCCCCTCCTAAAGGACACCAGCAGTATGATCTCAGAACAGCTCCCCTCCTAAAGGACACCAGCAGTATGGTCTCAGAACAGCTCCCCTCCTAAGGGACACCAGCAGTATGGTCTCAGAACAGCTCCCCTCCTAAAGGACACCAGCATTATGGTCTCAGAACAGCTCCCCTCCTAAAGGACACCAGCAGTATGATCTCAGAACAGCTCCCCTCCTAAAGGACACCAGCAGTATGGTCTCAGAACAGCTCCCCTCCTTTGTAAAGGACACCAGCAGTATGATCTCAGAACAGCTCCCCTCCTAAAGGACACCAGCAGTATGATCTCAGAACAGCTCCCCTCCTAAAGGACAACAGCAGTATGATCTCAGAACAGCTCCCCTCCTAAAGGACACCAGCAGTATGATCTCAGAACAGCTCCCCTCCTAAAGGACACCAGCAGTATGATCTCAGAACAGCTCCCCTCCTAAAGGACACCAGCAGTATGATCTCAGAACAGCTCCCCTCCTTTGTAAAGGACACCAGCAGTATGATCTCAGAACAGCTCCCCTCCTAAAGGACACCAGCAGTATGGTCTCAGAACAGCTCCCCTCCTAAAGGTCACCAGCAGTATGGTCTCAGAACAGCTCCCCTCCTAAAGGACACCAGCAGTATGATCTCAGAACAGCTCCCCTCCTAAAGGACAACAGCAGTATGGTCTCAGAACAGCTCCCCTCCTAAAGGACACCAGCAGTATGATCTCAGAACAGCTCCCCTCCTAAAGGACACCAGCAGTATGGTCTCAGAACAGCTCCCCTCCTAAAGGACACCAGCAGTATGATCTCAGAACAGCTCCCCTCCTTTGTAAAGGACACCAGCAGTATGATCTCAGAACAGCTCCCCTCCTAAAGGACACCAGCAGTATGGTCTCAGAACAGCTCCCCTCCTTTGTAAAGGACACCAGCAGTATGATCTCAGAACAGCTCCCCTCCTTTGTAAAGGACACCAGCAGTATGGTCTCAGAACAGCTCCCCTCCTTTGTAAAGGACACCAGCTGTATGATCTCAGAACAGCTCCCCTCCTAAAGGACACCAGCAGTATGGTCTCAGAACAGCTCCCCTCCTAAAGGACACCAGCAGTATGGTCTCAGAACAGCTCCCCTCCTAAAGGACACCAGCAGTATGGTCTCAGAACAGCTCCCCTCCTTTGTAAAGGACACCAGCAGTATGATCTCAGAACAGCTCCCCTCCTAAAGGACACCAGCAGTATGATCTCAGAACAGCTCCCCTCCTTTGTAAAGGACACCAGCTGTATGGTCTCAGAACAGCTCCCCTCCTAAAGGACACCAGCAGTATGATCTCAGAACAGCTCCCCTCCTAAAGGACACCAGCAGTATGATCTCAGAACAGCTCCCCTCCTAAAGGACACCAGCAGTATGATCTCAGAACAGCTCCCCTCCTAAAGGACACAAGCAGTATGATCTCAGAACAGCTCCCCTCCTAAAGGACACCAGCAGTATGATCTCAGAACAGCTCCCCTCCTTTGTAAAGGACACCAGCTGTATGATCTCAGAACAGCTCCCCTCCTAAAGGACACCAGCAGTATGATCTCAGAACAGCTCCCCTCCTAAAGGACACCAGCTGTATGGTCTCAGAACAGCTCCCCTCCTTTGTAAAGGACACCAGCTGTATGATCTCAGAACAGCTCCCCTCCTAAAGGACACCAGCAGTATGATCTCAGAACAGCTCCCCTCCTTTGTAAAGGACACCAGCAGTATGGTCTCAGAACAGCTCCCCTCCTTTGTAAAGGACACCAGCAGTATGGTCTCAGAACAGCTCCCCTCCTAAAGGACACCAGCAGTATGATCTCAGAACAGCTCCCCTCCTAAAGGACACCAGCAGTATGGTCTCAGAACAGCTCCCCTCCTAAAGGACACCAGCAGTATGGTCTCAGAACAGCTCCCCTCCTTTGTAAAGGACACCAGCAGTATGATCTCAGAACAGCTCCCCTCCTAAAGGACACCAGCAGTATGGTCTCAGAACAGCTCCCCTCCTAAAGGACACCAGCAGTATGATCTCAGAACAGCTCCCCTCCTAAAGGACACCAGCAGTATGGTCTCAGAACAGCTCCCCTCCTTTGTAAAGGACACCAGCAGTATGATCTCAGAACAGCTCCCCTCCTTTGTAAAGGACACCAGCAGTATGATCTCAGAACAGCTCCCCTCCTTTGTAAAGGACACCAGCTGTATGATCTCAGAACAGCTCCCCTCCTAAAGGACACCAGCAGTATGATCTCAGAACAGCTCCCCTCCTTTGTAAAGGACACCAGCAGTATGATCTCAGAACAGCTCCCCTCCTAAAGGACACCAGCAGTATGGTCTCAGAACAGCTCCCCTCCTAAAGGACACCAGCAGTATGGTCTCAGAACAGCTCCCCTCCTAAAGGACACCAGCAGTATGATCTCAGAACAGCTCCCCTCCTAAAGGACACCAGCAGTATGGTCTCAGAACAGCTCCCCTCCTAAAGGACACCAGCAGTATGGTCTCAGAACAGCTCCCCTCCTTTGTAAAGGACACCAGCAGTATGATCTCAGAACAGCTCCCCTCCTAAAGGACACCAGCAGTATGGTCTCAGAACAGCTCCCCTCCTAAAGGACACCAGCAGTATGATCTCAGAACAGCTCCCCTCCTAAAGGACACCAGCAGTATGATCTCAGAACAGCTCCCCTCCTTTGTAAAGGACACCAGCAGTATGATCTCAGAACAGCTCCCCTCCTAAAGGACACCAGCTGTATGATCTCTATCATAGAATCTCTTGATCCTCTCCCTGAGAATACCTTGTTAGTTACTTTTGATGTTGAGTCGTTATACACTAATATTCCACACGAGGGCGGTATTGAAGCTATGGAACATTTTCTTCTGCAACATGACCCTAATGAACTACCTTCCAGTGCATCATGCATTATAACATTGGCTGAAATAGTACTCACACAACTATTTCATGTTTCTAAATGATTTCTTTATTCAGACGAAGGGTACTGCTATGGGATCCCCCATGGCTCCTAACTATGCTAATTTGTATGTGGGTTACATGGAGAAACAGTCCATTTTCAATCATCTCAAAAATGTTTTCTTGCCTAACATCATTATTTGGAAATGGTATATTGATGATATTTTTGTTCTATGGAGGGGTGATGCAAAACAGCTCCAGGCGTTCCATGCTTTTCTTAACTCCTGTTCTGAACATTTGAGATTTACTATGCAATCTGACGTCAAATCAGTTTCCTTGATCTTCTGATCTTGTGTGAAGATAATGTTCTATACACTGATCTTCACAGGAAACCTACTGATCCTAACAGTTTGTTGAGGGCTGACAGTTGTCACCCACTTCCCTTGAAAAATAGTTTGCCCTTCAGCCAATTCTGTCCAATCAAAAGAATTTGCAAAAAACAATCAGATTGACAGAAATATGGTTGAGACGCAAGGAAAGTTCAAGGAGAGGGGGTACAAAAATGATCAGATTAATATTGCCATTGAGAAAATTCAAAACATGACCTTTTTCAAGGTCAGTCTCGCAAAAAGACGCATTCTTGCATTCTAACTACCCGCTATTCAAAGCGCTCTGAACAAATTAAAGGAATCGTTCACAAACATTGGCACATTCTAAAATCCGATGATAGTCTCGGTAATGTGTTTTCAGACCTTCCCTTGGTCGTGTTTTCGTGGGGCAGAAATCTCAGAGACCAATTGGTACACTCTGATTTACCACCCCAAGATATTCCTGAACAACGTCTATTTGCGCCCCTCCTGGATGGAAATTACAAGTGTAATGGCTGTGCTCAATGCAATGGCACTTATAAATGTAGATCCTTCAAACACCCACAAACAGGGAAATCGATCCCAATCAAAGGTGTTTTTACGTGCTCCACTAAGGCAGTTATTTATCTTATAACTTGTCCTTGTGGTAAAAATTATGTGGGTAAAACAAAGCGCGAATTAACTTCTTATGGCTGCAGGGGCAGTATTGAGTAGCTTGGATGAAAGGTGCACAGAGGTGCCCATAGTAAACTGCCTGCTCCTCAGTCCCAGTTGCTAATATATGCATATTATTATTCGTATTGGATAGAAAACACTCTGAAGTTTCTATAACTGTTTGAATGATGTCTGTGAGTATAACAGAACTCATATGGAAGGCAAAAACTTGAGAAAAAATCCAAACAGGAAGTGGGAATTCTGAGGTTGGTCGATTTTCAACCAAGACCCTATTGAATACACAGTGGGATATGGATGAGTTTGCTCTTCCTACGGCTTCCACTAGATAAAATCAGTCTGTAGAACCTTGTCTGATGCCTCTACTGTGAATTGGGGCCGAAGGAGACAGGAATTAGTCAGGTCTTTCATGACCTGACCATGCTCTGACCATGCGCGTTCACATGAGAGGGAGCTCTGTTCCATCCCACATCTGAAGTCAATGGAATTCTCCGGTTGGAACGGGATATAAATATGAACTTTATCGAACAAAAAATATATGTATTGTGTAACATGAAGTCCTATGAGTGTCATCTGATGAAGATCATCAAAGGTTAGTGATTAATTTTATCTCTATTTCTGCTTTTTGTAACTCCTGTCTTTGGCTGGAGAAATGACTGTGTTTGTCTGTGATTTTGCGGTGACCTAACATAATCGTTTGTGGTGCTTTCGCTGTAAGGCCTATTTGAAATCGGACACTTTGGTGGGATTAACAACAAGATTACCTTTAAAATGGTATAAGATACATGTATGTTTGAGGAATTTTAATTATGAGATTTCTGTTGTTTGAATTTGGCGCCCTGCACTTTCACTGGCTGTTGTCATGTCATCCCGTTAACGTGATTGCAGCCATAAGAAGTTTCAAAATACGTATCTCAGACCATCGTAGCACCATTAGGTGCAAAAACTTGACTTACCCAGTTGCGGCCCACTTTTTGGAGGCAGGCCATTCGATTTCGTCTCTGCGTTATATTGGCATCGAACATGTCACCCTCCCTAGGAGAGGGGGTGACCTTGATAATTTATTGTTAAAACGAGAGGCTGCCTGAATCTTTAACTTAAAGACCCTTGCTCCCTTCGGTCTCAACGTAGACTTTGATCTGAAGCCATTCTTGTGTTTGTGACTTTGCCATTGTAATTGTTTGTAAGCTTGTGTAGTCTAAAATGAATCTATGATCGTATGCTATCCATTTGTTTTTTGTATGCTGTTCTTTGTATGCCATTTTAATATTTGAGAATTAACCAATGATATTAGGCCACTCTTGGCCATGATTACAGACACCTGTGTGTCTTTTGACACTATATAAACGAGTCATCCCGCAGTGTTTGTGATTAAACCCTGATGAAGACAGCTTGGCTGTCCAAACGTTGGACATAACATTTTCGCATCTGAGCTCCTAGAGTGTGAGGCTCTCCTTTATTTTCAAGTATGCCGTCATTGTACCTGACTTGCCTAGTTAAATAAAGATAAATCTAAAATAACAATAACACTACACAACAACACAAATACACTACACAACAACACAATAACACACCACAATAGCACAACAAAACACACTACACAATAACACTACACAACAACAACACAATGACACAAACACAACAACACAATAACATCACACAATGCAATAGCAACACAGCATGAATAAGTTAGAGGAATGAACATCTATAGGTCACCTACAGGTTCTCCTCAGGTTACTCAAGCCAGGGCAGCTTTCCAACATTCCACTAAAGGGCCCCCCCACCCCCACCCCGTCCATCCCCCCCACCCCCACCCCGTCCAGCCCCATCCCGTCCAACATCAATGGAAAGAATGTGGATAATGTAGGAACACGGTTATTAGCCATCGTCACGGTAACAGCTAAACGTGATCTAAGAACCAGACCAAGGCTACGTCCCAAATGGCACCCTATTCTATATACTGTAGTGCACTACTTTTGAAAGGCAGTACAATAATGAATAGGTTGCCATTTGGTATGCAGACTACACTGTGGTATTCCTGCTGTACTGGACCCCTCCCTGCCCAGGACCCATTGTGTTCCAACAGGGCTCTCAATGTTCTGGGCTTCCTGAAGGAAAACGGTCTCCTGTGCCAGAGCCACAACAATACGATCTGCTAATGATCGACCACTAACAACAACACCGCTACTTCCTGATTAAGATGGCTTTAACTAGACCAGCGCTTCACCGGACGGGAAGGATGCCGCAAACAGAGAGAGAGAGAGAGAAACACCTACTATCATGGTCCAAGCCTAAACCACACGAAAACACCTACTATCATGGTCCAAGCCTAAACCACACGAAAACACCTACTATCATGGTCCAAGCCTAAACCACACGAAAACACCTACTATCATGGTCCAAGCCTACACCACACGAAAACACCTACTATCATGGTCCAAGCCTAAACCACACGAAAACACCTACTATCATGGTCCAAGCCTAAACCACACGAAAACACCTACTATCATGGTCCAAGCCTAAACCACACGAAAACACCTACTATCATGGTCCAAGCCTAAACCACACGAAAACACCTACTATCATGGTCCAAGCCTAAACCACACGAAAACACCTACTATCATGGTCCAAGCCTAAACCACACGAAAACACCTACTATCATGGTCCAAGCCTAAACCACACGAAAACACCTACTATCATGGTCCAAGCCTAAACCACACGAAAACACCTACTATCATGGTCCAAGCCTAAACCACACGAAAACACCTACTATCATGGTCCAAGCCTAAACCACACGAAAACACCTACTATCATGGTCCAAGCCTAAACCACACGAAAACACCTACTATCATGGTCCAAGCCTAAACCACACGAAAACACCTACTATCATGGTCCAAGCCTAAACCACACGAAAACACCTACTATCATGGTCCAAGCCTAAACCACACGAAAACAACATTGGACACTTTATGGAACACAAAGCCTTCACTATCTCACCCTGGAATATCCAAGGCCTGAGGTCATCTGTCTTTATGGAACACAAAGCCTTCACTATCTCACCCTGGAATATCCCAGGCCTGAGGTCATCTGCCTTTATGGAACACAAAGCCTTCACTATCTCACCCTGGAATATCCAAGGCCTGAGGTCATCTGTCTTTATGGAACACAAAGCCTTCACTATCTCACCCTGGAATATCCAAGGCCTGAGGTCATCTGCCTTTATGGAACACAAAGCCTTCACTATCTCACCCTGGAATATCCAAGGCCTGAGGTCATCTGCCTTTAGCCTAAAGAGCAGGAACCTGGACTTCACCAGAGAAATTAGAAATACAGACATTGTCATCCTACAAGAGACATGGTATAGAGGAGATGGACGCACTGGTTGCCCCCTAGGTTACAGAGAGCTGGTAGTCCCATCCACCACACTACCAGGTGGGTGGTATAGAGGAGATGGACGCACTGGTTGCCCCCTAGGTTACAGAGAGCTGGTAGTCCCATCCACCACACTACCAGGTGGGTGGTATAGAGGAGATGGATGCACTGGTTTCCCCCTAGGTTACAGAGAGCTGGTAGTCCCATCCACCACACTACCAGGTGGGTGGTATAGAGGAGATGGACGCACTGGTTTCCCCCTAGGTTACAGAGAGCTGGTAGTCCCATCCACCACACTACCAGGTGGGTGGTATAGAGGAGATGGACGCACTGGTTTCCCCCTAGGTTACAGAGAGCTGGTAGTCCCATCCACCAAACTACCTGGAATAAAACAGGAAAGAGACTCAGGGGGTATGCTAATTTGATATAGAGCAGACCTAACACACTATTAAATTAGTCAAAACAGGAACATTTTACATTTGCCTAGAAATTTTTAAGGAAATGATCTCAACAAAGAAAAATGTCCTCCTGTGTGCTACCTATATCCCCCCACTAGAATCCCCATACTTTAACAAGGACAGCTTCTCCATCCTAGAGGGGGAGATCAACCATTTCCAGGCCCAGGGACATGTACTAGTCTGTGGCGACCTAAATGCCAGAACTGGACCAGAACCTGACACCCTCAGCACACAGGGGGACAAACACCGACCAGGAGGTGACAGTATTCCCTCCCAAATATGCCCCCTAGACACAACTACGACAAAACAACCAACAAAAGTTGGTCACAACTCCTGCAGCTCAGTCGCATGCTGCGTCTGTACATAGTCAATGGTAGGCTTGGAGGAGACTCCTATGGTAGGCTTCGAGGAGACTCCTATGGTAGGCTTGGAGGAGACTCCTATGGTAGGCTTGGAGGAGACTCCTATGGTAGGCTTGGAGGAGACTCCTATGGTAGGCTTGGAGGAGACTCCTATGGTAGGCTTGGAGGAGACTCCTATGGTAGGCTTGGAGGAGACTCCTATGGTAGGCTTCGAGGAGACTCCTATGGTAGGCTTCGAGGAGACTCCTATGGTAGGCTTCGAGGAGACTCCTATGGTAGGCTTCGAGGAGACTCCTATGGTAGGCTTCGAGGAGACTCCTATGGTAGGCTTCGAGGAGACTCCTATGGTAGGCTTCGAGGAGACTCCTATGGTAGGCTTCGAGGAGACTCCTATGGTAGGCTTCAAGGAGACTCCTATGGTAGGCTTCGAGGAGACTCCTATGGTAGGCTTCGAGGAGACTCCTATGGTAGGCTTCGGGGAGACTCCTATGGTAGGTACACCTTCAGCTCGTCCCTTGGAAGTAGTACAACAGAGTACTTTATCACTGACCTCAGCCCAGAGTCTCTCAGAGCGTTCACAATCAGCCCACTACTACCCTTATCAGATCACAGTAAAATCACAGTCTACCTGAACAGAGCAATGCGCAATCATGAGACATCAAATCCAAAGGAACTGAATAATATTAAGAAATACTATAGATGGATGGAAAGTAGTGTGGAAACCTACCAAAAAACAATTAGGCAACAACAAATAAAATTCATTTTAGACAACTTCCTGGACAAAACGTTTCCCTGTAATAATGAAGGTGTAAACTTACCAGTAGAAGGACTAAATAGTATATTTTACCTTTCAGCTTCCCTGTCAAATCTAAAAATGTCAAGCAGACAACCTAAGAAATGAAAAACAATGACAAATGGTTTGATGAAGAATGCAAAAACCTAAGAAAGAAATTGAGAAACCTATCCAACCAAAAACATAGAGACCCAGAAAACCTGAGCCTTCACTATGATGAATCACTAAAACAATACAGAAATACACTACGGAAAAAGAAGGAACTGCACGTCAGAAATCAGCTCAATGTAATTGAAGAATCCATAGAATCTAACCACTTCTGCGAAAATTGGAAAACACTAAACAAACAACAACAAGAAGAGTTATCTATCCAAAATGGAGATGTATGGATAAACCACTTTTCCAATCTTTTTGGCTTTATAACAAATAATAAATAGCAAAAACATACACAGAACCAATTACAAATGTTAGAATCAATTATTAAAGACTACCAGAACCCACTGGATTCTCCAATTACATTGAATGAGCTACAGGACTAAATAAAAACCCTCCAACCCAAAGAGGCCTGTGGTGTTGATGGTATCCTAAAACAAATTATAAAATATACAGACCACAAATTCCAATTGGCTATACTTAAACATCATCCTCAGCTCTGTCATCTTCCCCAATGGTTTAAACCAAGGACTGATCACCCTAATCCACAAAGTGGAGAATAACTTCCGTGGGATATGCAACAGCAACCTTGGAGAAATCCTCTGCCTTATCATTAACAGCAGACTCATACATTTCCTCAGTGAAAACAATGTACTGAGCAAATGTCAAATTGGTTTTACCAAATTACCTTACGACAGACTGCACCCTGCACACCCTAATTGACAAACAAACCAAAACAAAGGCAAAGCCTTCTCATAATTTGTTGATTTCAAAAAAGCTTTTGACTCAATTTGGCATGAGGGTCTGCTATACAAACAAATTGGCAAGGACACTAGAACAGCCTGCAGCACCTGGCTTCACCCTACTAGAATCTGAGGTCAAATGTCTATTGTTTACTGATGATCTGGTGCTTCTGTCCCCAACCAAGGAGGGCCTACAGCAGCACCTAGATAGATTCTGTCAGACCTGGGCCCTGACAGTAAATCTCAGTAAGACAAAAATACTGGTGTTCCAAAAAAGGTCCAGTTGCCAGGAGTTCAAATACAAATTCCATCTAGACGCCATTTCCCTAGAGCACACAAAAAAACTATACATACCTCGGCCTAAACATCAGCGCCACAGGTAACTTCCACAAAGCTGTGAATGATCTGAGAGACCAGGCAAGAAAGGCCTTCTACGCCATCAAAAGGAACGTATATCTCACTGATCATCCCCAAAGCACTTAATATAATGTTTACATACCCTACATTACTCATCTCATATGTATATACTGTCTCTATACCACCTACTGCATCTTGCCATCTTTATGTAATACATGTATCACTAGCCACTTTAAACAATGCCACTTATATGTTTACATACCCTACATTACTCATCTCATATGTATATACTGTACTCGATACCATCTACTGCATCTTGCCTATGCCGTTCTGTACCATCAGTCATTCATATATCTTTATGTACATATTCTTCATCCCTTTACACTTGTGTGTATAAGGTAGTAGTTGTGGAATTGTTAGGTTAGATTACTCGTTGGTTATTACTGCACTGTCGGAACTAGAAGCACAAGCATTTCGCTACACTCGCATTAACATCTGCTAACCATGTGTATGTGACAAATAAAATTTGATTTGATCCGCAGTATAATCCTATTTTTCCAACTTAATTGAGGAGAATGAGAACAATCCTAAATGTATTTTTGATACCGTCGCAAAGCTAACTAAAAAGCAGCATTCCCCAAGAGAGGATGGCTTTCACTTCAGCAGTGATAAATTCATGAACTCTTTGAGGAAAAGATCATGATCATTAGAAAGCAAATTACGGACTCCTCTTTAAATCTGCGTATTCCTCCAAAGCGTAATTGTCCTGAGTCTGCACAACTCTGCCAGGACCTAGGATCAAGGGAGACACTCAAGTTTTTTAATACTATATCTCTTGACACAGCGATGAAAATAATAATGGCCTCTAAACCTTCCAGCTGCATACTGGACCCTATTCCTACTAAACTACTGAAAGAGCTGCTTCCTGTGCTTGGCCCTCCTATGTTGAACATAATAAACGGCTCTCTATCCACCGGATGTGTACCAAACTCACTAAAAGTGGCAGTAATTAAGCCTCTCTTGAAAAAGCCAAACCTTGACCGAGAAAATATAAAAAAAACTATCGGCCTATATCAAATCTCCCATTCCTCTCAAAAACATTTGAAAAAGCTGTTTCGTAGCAACTCACTGACTCCCTGAAGACAGACAATGTATACAAAACGCTTCAGTCTGGTTTTAGACCCCATCATAGCACTGAGACTGCACTTGTGAAGGTGGTAAATTACCTTTTAATGGCCTCAGACCAAGGCTCTGTATCTGTTCTTGTGCTGCTTTTGTTACCGTCGATCACCACATTATTTTGGAGAGATTGGAAACACAAATTGGTCTTCACGAACAAGTTCTGGCCTGGTTTAGATCTTATCTGTCGGGAAGATATCAGTTTGTCTCTGTGGATGGTTTGTCCTCTGACAAATCAACTGTACATTTCAGTGATCCTCAAGGTTCTGTTTAGGACCTCTATTGTTTTCACTATATAATTTACCTCTTAGTGATGTCATTCGGAAACATAATGTTAACTTTCACTGCTATGCGGACGACACACAGCTGTACATTTTGATGAAACATGGTGTAGCCCCAAAATTGCCCTCCCTGGAAGCCTGTGTTTCAGACATAAGGAAGTTGATGGCAGCAAATGTTCTACTTTTAAACTCGGACAAAACAGAGATGATAGTTCTAGGTCCCAAGGAACAAAGAGATCTGTTGGATCTGGCAATTAATCTTAATGGTTGTACAGTTGTCTCAAAGAAAACTGTGAAGGACCTCGTCGTTACTCTGGACCCTGATCTCTCTTTTGACGAACATATCAAGAGTGTTTCATGGACAGCTTTTTTCCATCTACATAACATCGCAAAAATCTGAAACTTTCTGTCCAAAAATTATGCAGAAAAATGTATCCATGCTTTTGTTACTTCTAGGTTAGACTACTGCAATGCTCTACTTTCCGGCTACCCAGATAAAGCACTAAATAAACTTCAGGAAGTGCTAAACACGGCTGCTAGAATCTTGACTAGAACCAAAAAATGTGATCATATTTCTCTAGTGCTAGCCTCTCTACAAGGCTAGGGCTGATTTCAAGGTTTTACTGCTAACCTACAAATCATTACATGGACTTGCTCATATCCATCTTTCCGATTTGGTCCTGCCGTACATACCTACACGCAGGCTACGGTCACAAGATGCAGGCTTCATTGTCCCTAGAATATCTAAGCAAACAGCTGGAGGCAGGACTTTCTCCTATAGAGCTCCATTTTTATGGAATGGTCTGCCTACCCATGTGAGAGATTCAGACTCGATCTTGACCTTTCAGTCTTTATTGAAGACTCATCTATTCAGTAGGTCCTATGATTGAGTGTAGTCTGGCCCAGGAGTGTGAAGGTGAACGGAAAGGCACTGGAGCGATGAACCACCCTTGCTGTTTCTGCCTGGCCGGTTCCCCTCTCTCCACTGGGATTCTCTGCCTCTAACCCTATTACAGGGGCTGAGTCACTGGCTTACTGGTGCTCTTTCATGCCATCCCTAGGAGGGGTGCGTCACTTGAGTGGGTTGAGTCTCTGACGTGATCTTCCTGTCTGGGTTGGCACCCCCCTCGGGTTTGTGCCGTGGGGGAGATCTTCGTGAGCTATACTCGGCCTTGTCTCAGGATGGTAAGTTGGTGGTTGAAGATATCCCTCTAGTGGTGTGGGGGCTGTGGTTTGGCAAAGTGGGTGGGGTTATATCCTGCCTGGTTGGCCCTGTCCGGGGGTATAGTTGGACGGGACCACAGTGTCTTCCGACCCCTCCTCTCTCAGCCTCCAGTAATTATGCTGCAATAGTTTATGTGTCGGGGGGCTAGGGTCAGTCTGTCATATGTGGAGTATTTCTCCTGTCTTATCCGGTGTCCTGTGAGAGTTTAAGTATGCTCCCTCTAATTCTCTCTCTTTTTCTTCTCTCAGAGGACCTAAGCCCTAGGACCATGCCTGAGGACTACCTGGCCTGATGACTCCCTGCTGTCCCCAGTCCACCTGATCATGCTGCTGCTCCAGTTTCAACTGTTCTGCCTGCGACTATGGAACCCTGACCTGTTCACCGGACGTGCTACCTTGTCCCGGACCTGCTGTTTTCGACTCTTTCTCTCTACCACACCTGCTGTCTCTAACTCTGAATGATCATCTATGAAAAGCCAACTGACATTTACTCTTGAGGTGCTGACTTGTTGCACCCTCGACAACCACTGTGTTTAATGTTATTTGACCCTGATGGTCATCTATGAACATTTGAACATCTTGGCCATGTTCTGTTATAATCTCCACCCGGCACAGCCAGAAGAGGACTGACCACCCCTCAGAGCCTGGATCCTCTCTAGGTTTCTTCCTAGGTTTTGGCCTTTCTAGGGAGTTTTTCTTAGCCACCGTGCTTCTACACCTGCATTGCTTGCTGTTTGGGGTTTTAGGCTGAGTTTCTGTACAGCACTTTGTGACATCAGCTGATGTAAGAAGGGCTTCATAAATACATTTGATTGATTGATATGGCTTCAGTAATTCTAGTGTTCGACTCCTACAGTTGATTCGGATTCAGTTCTTCTAGTGTTCGACTTCTGCAGTTGATATGGCTTCAGTAATTCTAGTGTTCGACTCCTACAGTTGATTCGGATTCAGTTCTTCTAGTGTTCGACTTCTGCAGTTGATATGGCTTCAGTATAACAACAAACATAGCTGCCACAGCATGCCTCAATAGAAGGTATCCTTCTGAAAGAGGGCATCCCAGACTACAGGATAAACACACTAGAGCAGAGGAAAGTACCTCAGGATGATTCAGCCCCGTAACGCCAGATAGATATCGCTCCCTTTCTCAAGTCCCTCCCCACTCTGAAATTTGGGACGGACACTTGAAATTCCATAGAGCAATAAACAGATTTTCTGTTCTCTCCCTTCCTGGCTCTCCTTTCATTGGAGGAGGTGGTGAGGGCAAGGGGTGGTTCTCATTGGCTCAGTTTCTCTCGTTTTTCATCCTCATCTCCCCCTTCCTTCAGAAGGACCATTCTAGAAAATTCCAAAACATTCATTATGGATTTCATCCTGTACTCACCTGTTGAGGAAGGTGTTTCCGAAGGGGTTGAGATTGCGGAAGGGTTTGTTGGGGTCGACGATGAGAGCGTTGCCTGGGATAACTCCCTCCACCTCACCGTGCATGATGGCTGTGAAACAGTCAGTGGTGGGCTCTGGTCCTATCCTGCTTCCTGGGATATCCTGCTCCAACACATACCTGACGCAGGGAGAGAGGAACATATTCACATTAAAGTCTGTTGTTAAAACCAATGTGTTTCGGCGTGTAGCCTTAAATCAGGGTTTTTATCTGAGACAGACTCATACAGACAAACAAACGCCACCACGTTAGCCAGACGCACACATTGGAGCAGGTGCTTATCAAAACATTACATCAAAGCAATGTTTGTTTTGCAGTATAAAACAGATAAAAGAACATCTGTCCCTGTAATGAACTTGACAGCTACTGTATATCTGAATGGTTACTTGCTGAAACTGCTTGAGAAATCCTGCTAGTGTAGGGATCACAATATAGTAGCCATATCTAGGAAAACAAAAGTGTATAACAGGTCATACAATAAGTTGTAGTGATTCCTATATTGATGATAAATAATATTTGCTGGTCTGTGGTGTGTAACGAGGAGCAACCAGATGCTGCACTTGACACATTAATGAAACTACTTATTCCAGTTACTAATAAGCACCCATTAATAAAATGACATTAATCTGTTAAATCCCTGTGGGTTTATGAGAAATTGAGTTTGAGTTTATTTTTACAGGGACAGTGCACATTAATCAACGTTTCAGTAAAAGTGCCGGTTTTAGCCAGCCGGCTAATTTAAAAAATATTTACAATAACCATACAGACAAACAATGAGCAGTGAGCACATGCAGAGCAACATAGAACAAGCAACACATAGCACACAGACAGATCAACATAGAACAAGCAACACATAGCACACAGACAGATCAACATAGAACAAGCAACACATAGCACACAGACAGATCAACATAGAACAAGCAACACATAGCACACAGACAGATCAACATAGAACAAGCAACACATAGCACACAGACAGATCAACATAGAACAAGCAACACATAGCACACAGACAGATCAACATAGAACAAGCAACACATAGCACACAGACAGATCAACATAGAACAAGCAACACATAGCACACAGACAGATCAACATAGAACAAGCAACACATAGCACACAGACAGATCAACATAGAACAAGCAACACATAGCACACAGACAGATCATCATAGAACAAGCAACACATAGCACACAGACAGATCAACATAGAACAAGCAACACATAGCACACAGACAGATCAACATAGAACAAGCAACACATAGCACACAGACAGATCAACATAGAACAAGCAACACATAGCACACAGACAGATCAACATAGAACAAGCAACACATAGCATGCAGACAGAGAAACATAGAATAAGCAACACGTAGCACACAGACAGATCAACATAGAATAAGCAACACGTAGCACACAGACAGATCAACATAGAATAAGCAACACGTAGCACACAGACAGATCAACATAGAATAAGCAACACGTAGCACACAGACAGATCAACATAGAATAAGCAACACGTAGCATGCAGACAGAGAAACATAGAATAAGCAACACGTAGCACAGAGAAACATAGAATAAGCAACTGGCGAGAACAGGGCACAGCTGCCCCTTAATTGTATACAGAGTGCTAATATGCATGTCAATCTCTCCTGGCTCAAAGTAGACAAGAGATTGACTTCATCACTACTTGTTTTTGTAAGAAGTATTCACATGTTGAATGCACCAAGCTGTCTGTTTAAACTCTTACTTGATGAAGCTAGTCTTTCCAGTGGAGTACTGCCCCACCACCAGAACCATGGGTTTGTTGTCAAAGTCTGCGTCCTCCAAGGAGGGAGAGTGGAAGTCATGGAAACCGTAGTGCTGCTCCAGGGGGAGGAGCTTCTGATGGTACAGAGACTTTAACCCCTCTGTCACTGTCCTGATCACCTCAGGAGTCTTCTTCACGTCTTTACGGCCCCAACGAGACATCCTGATTGGATGATAGGTTGATTGATTTGTCAGTTGGTTGATTGATTGTTGTCCTTCAAGAGGAAATGATCTGACTAGATGAATGAGTGAGCTTGGGAGTTCCTTGAGTTATCTGTCTGTGGAAGTGTGTGTGTGGAAGTGTGTGTGTTGCGTCTGTCGGTGTACATCTGTGTTTTCTGAGGGTGAAACTTTCTTCAGGTGTTTCCTGTGTTTTTGTGAATGTTGCTCTTCTCCTGAGCCTCCTCTCAGAAGATGGTCCTGTATGTTACTGTAGGGCTGTGACTTCTGTAGTATGTTAGAGCTCTGGTCTGGGTCTTCCTTCTTCTATACACAACACTCTGACTCCTGAACGACCTGAAAAAGAATGAATGAATGAAATGTCAACTATAAACATGTCTCTAGAGAAACACAGACACGTTTCTGCAAAAGAAAATCCTAAATGAATTGTCAGCATGTTCCAGTGCCATTCTCCAGTGAGAGGAGACAACTATTAAAAAAGAGTATGTCCAGAACACATTAAACATACAGAACATACAGGTAGAACTGTATAGGGGCCTAGCATAGAAAGGCTATGATACTCATACAGGTAGAACTGTATAGGGGCCTAGCATAGAAAGGCTATGATACTCATACAGGTAGAACTGTATAGGGGCCTAGCATAGAAAGGCTATGATACTCATACAGGTAGAACTGTATAGGGGCCTAGCATAGAAAGGCTATGATACTCATACAGGTAGAACTGTATAGGGGCCTAGCATAGAAAGGCTATGATACTCATACAGGTAGATCTGTATAGGGGCCTAGCATAGAAAGGCTACGATACTCATACAGGTAGAACTGTATAGGGGACTAGCATAGAAAGGCTATGATACTCATACAGGTAGAACTGTATAGGGGCCTAGCATAGAAAGGCTATGATACTCATACAGGTAGAACTGTATAGGGGCCTAGCATAGAAAGGCTACGATACTCATTCAGGTAGAACTGTATAGGGGCCTAGCATAGAAAGGCTACGATACTCATACAGGTAGAACTGTATAGGGGCCTAGCATAGAAAGGCTATGATACTCATACAGGTAGAACTGTATAGGGGCCTAGCATAGAAAGGCTATGATACTCATACAGGTAGAACTGTATAGGGGCCTAGCATAGAAAGGCTACGATACTCATACAGGTAGAACTGTATAGGGGCCTAGCATAGAAAGGCTACGATACTCATACAGGTAGAACTGTATAGGGGCCTAGCATAGAAAGGCTACGATACTCATACAGGTAGAACTGTATAGGGGCCTAGCATAGAAAGGCTACGATACTCATACAGGTAGAACTGTATAGGGGCCTAGCATAGAAAGGCTAAGATACTCATACAGGTAGAACTGTATCGGGGCCTAGCATAGAAAGGCTACGATACTCATACAGGTAGAACTGTATAGGGGCCTAGCATAGAAAGGCTACGATACTCATACAGGTAGAACTGTATAGGGGCCTAGCATAGAAAGGCTACGATACTCATACAGGTAGAACTGTATAGGGGCCTAGCATAGAAAGGCTATGATACTCATACAGGTAGAACTGTATAGGGGCCTAGCATAGAAAGGCTATGATACTCATACAGGTAGAACTGTATAGGGGCCTAGCATAGAAAGGCTATGATACTCATACAGGTAGAACTGTATAGGGGCCTAGCATAGAAAGGCTACGATACTCAAGAACAGGTAGAACTGTATAGGGGCCTAGCATAGAAAGGCTACGATACTCATACAGGTAGAACTGTATAGGGGCCTAGCATAGAAAGGCTACGATACTCATACAGGTAGAACTGTATAGGGGCCTAGCATAGAAAGGCTACGATACTCATACAGGTAGAACTGTATAGGGGCCTAGCATAGAAAGGCTATGATACTCATACAGGTAGAACTGTATAGGGGCCTAGCATAGAAAGGCTATGATACTCATACAGGTAGAACTGTATAGGGGCCTAGCATAGAAAGGCTATGATACTCATACAGGTAGAACTGTATAGGGGCCTAGCATAGAAAGGCTACGATACTCATACAGGTAGAACTGTATAGGGGCCTAGCATAGAAAGGCTACGATACTCATACAGGCAGAACTGTATAGGGGCCTAGCATAGAAAGGCTACGATACTCATACAGGTAGAACTGTATAGGGGCCTAGCATAGAAAGGCTATGATACTCATACAGGTAGAACTGTATCGGGGCCTAGCATAGAAAGGCTATGATACTCATACAGGTAGAACTGTATAGGGGCCTAGCATAGAAAGGCTACGATACTCATACAGGTAGAACTGTATAGGGGCCTAGCATAGAAAGGCTACGATACTCATACAGGTAGAACTGTATAGGGGCCTAGCATAGAAAGGCTAAGATACTCATACAGGTAGAACTGTATAGGGGCCTAGCCTAGAAAGGCTACGATACTCATACAGGTAGAACTGTATAGGGGCCTAGCATAGAAAGGCTACGATACTCATACAGGTAGAACTGTATAGGGGCCTAGCATAGAAAGGCTACGATACTCATACAGGTAGAACTGTATAGGGGCCTAGCATAGAAAGGCTATGATACTCATACAGGTAGAACTGTATAGGGGCCTAGCATAGAAAGGCTACGATACTCAAGAACAGGTCAAAAGGATTTCATCTCCAGACATTAGAATTCTGTCTGCTACATTGTGACTATTACCCCCTCTAGACATTAGAATTCTGTCTGCTACATTGTGACTATTACCCCCTCTAGACATTAGAATTCTGTCTGCTACATTGTGAATATTACCCCCTCTAGACATTAGAATTCTGTCTGCTACATTGTGAATATTACCCCCTCTAGACATTAGAATTCTGTCTGCTACATTGTGAATATTACCCCCTCTAGACATTAGAATTCTGTCTGCTACATTGTGAATATTACCCCCTCTAGACATTAGAATTCTGTCTGCTACATTGTGAATATTACCCCCTCTAGACATTAGAATTCTGTCTGCTACATTGTGAATATTACCCCCTCTAGACATTAGAATTCTGTCTGCTACATTGTGAATATTACCCCCTCTAGACATTAGAATTCTGTCTGCTACATTGTGAATATTACCCCCTCTAGACATTAGAATTCTGTCTGCTACATTGTGAATATTACCCCCTCTAGACATTAGAATTCTGTCTGCTACATTGTGAATATTACCCCCTCTAGACATTAGAATTCTGTCTGCTACATTGTGAATATTACCCCCTCTAGACATTAGAATTCTGTCTGCTACATTGTGAATATTACCCCCTCTAGACATTAGAATTCTGTCTGCTACATTGTGAATATTACCCCCTCTAGACATTAGAATTCTGTCTGCTACATTGTGAATATTACCCCCTCTAGACATTAGAATTCTGTCTGCTACATTGTGAATATTACCCCCTCTAGACATTAGAATTCTGTCTGCTACATTGTGAATATTACCCCCTCTAGACATTAGAATTCTGTCTGCTACATTGTGAATATTACCCCCTCTAGACATTAGAATTCTGTCTGCTACATTGTGAATATTACCCCCTCTAGACATTAGAATTCTGTCTGCTACATTGTGAATATTACCCCCTCTAGACATTAGAATTCTGTCTGCTACATTGTGACTATTACCCCCTCTAGACATTAGAATTCTGTCTGCTACATTGTGAATATTACCCCCTCTAGACATTAGAATTCTGTCTGCTACATTGTGAATATTACCCCCTCTAGACATTAGAATTCTGTCTGCTACATTGTGAATATTACCCCCTCTAGACATTAGAATTCTGTCTGCTACATTGTGACTATTACCCCCTCTAGACATTAGAATTCTGTCTGCTACATTGTGACTTTTACCCCCTCTAGATATTAGAATTCTGTCTGCTACATTGTGACTATTACCCCCTCTAGACATTAGAATTCTGTCTGCTACATTGTGAATTTTACCCCCTCTAGACATTAGAATTCTGTCTGCTACATTGTGAATATTACCCCCTCTAGACATTAGAATTCTATATATACACACTGTTACGAACCCCTTTGGCCCTGCAGTCTAGGGGGGATGGAAACGAGACCCGTAACATATCTCATACAAATCATAATAGTGAAAAGGAACAGTGAGAACTAATAACAACAGACAACTTAAATCTACCGTCAAACACTTGGTTTATTGTTCAAACACACAGTAATGGGGGGGGGGGGGGGCTGAGCTGAAACCAAGGAAAGAACTAATAAATATCTACAAAAAAAACCTAAGCTAGTCTAGCCTGCTTCATGCTTCACATTACACACACACTCAGACTATATATACACACACTATATACACACAAAATATACACACACTCAGACTGTATATATACACAAATACACTATACACACACTCAGACTATATATACACGCTATATATACATACACTCAGAGTATATATACACACACTATATACACACAAAATATACACACACTATATACACACACTCAGACTGTATATATAAACTAAGACTATATATACATACTCAGACTATATATACACACTATATACACACAAAATATACACACACTCAGACTGTATATATAATCTAAGACTATATATACATACACTCAGACTATATATACACACTATATACACACAAAATATACACACACTATATACACACACTCAGACTGTATATATAATCTAAGACTATATATAGACACACTCAGACTATATATACACAAATACACTAAACACACACTCAGACTATATATACACACTATATATACATACACTCAGACTATATATACACACACTATATACACACTAAATATACATACACTCAGACTATATATACACACACTATATACACACACTCAGACTGTATATATAATCTAAGACTATATATACATACACTCAGACTATGTATACACACTATATACACACACTCAGACTGTATATATAATCTAAGACTATATATACATACACTCAGACTATATATACACACTATATACACACAAAATATACACACACTCAGACTGTATATATAATCTTAGACTATATATACACACACTCAGACTATATATACACAAATACACTAAACACACACTCAGACTATATATACACACTATATATACATACACTCAGACTACATATACACACACTCAGACTCTATATACACACACTATATACACACTCAGACTATATATACACACACTCAGACTATATATATATATACACACTCAGACTATATATATATATATATATATATACACACACTCAGACTATATAGACACACACTACATACACACTCAGACTATATATATACACACACTCAGACTATATATATATATATATATATATATATATACACACACTCAGACTATATAGACACACACTATATACACACTCAGACTATATATATACACACACTCAGACTATATATATATATATATACACACTATATACACACTCAGACTATACATATATATATACACACACTCAGACTATATATATATATACACACTATATACACACTCAGACTATATATATATATACACACACTCAGACTCTATATACACACACTATATACACACTCAGACTATATATACACACACTCAGACTATATATATATATACACACTATATACACACTCAGACTATATATATATATATATATATATATATATATATATACACACACTCAGACTATATATATATATACACACTATATACACACTCAGACTATATATATATATACACACACTCAGACTATATAGACACACACTATATACACACTCAGACTATATATATATATATACACACAGACTATATACTAAGTAGTGTCAGAGCCAAATAGAATCTAAAGTTAACATTCTGAAGTAGTGTCAGAGCCAAATAGAATCTAAAGTTAACATTCTAAAGTAGTGTCAGAGCCAAATAGAATCTAAAGTTAACATTCTAAAGTAGTGTCAGAGCCAAATAGAATCTAAAGTTAACATTCTAAAATAGTGTCAGAGCCAAATAGAATCTAAAGTTAACATTCTAAAGTAGTGTCAGAGCCAAATAGAATCTAAAGTTAACATTCTAAAGTAGTGTCAGAGCCAAATAGAATCTAAAGTTAACATTCTAAAGTAGTGTCAGAGCCAAATAGAATCTAAAGTTAACATTCTAAAGTAGTGGCAGAGCCAAATAGAATCTAAAGTTAACATTCTAAAGTAGTGTCAGAGCCAAATAGAATCTAAAGTTAACATTCTGAAGTAGTGTCAGAGCCAAATAGAATCTAAAGTTAACATTCTAAAGTAGTGTCAGAGCCAAATAGAATGTAAAGTTAACATTCTAAAATAGTGTCAGAGCCAAATAGAATCTAAAGTTAACATTCTGAAGTAGTGTCAGAGCCAAATAGAATCTAAAGTTAACATTCTAAAGTAGTGTCAGAGCCAAATAGAATCTAAAGTTAACATTCTAAAGTAGTGTCAGAGCCAAATAGAATCTAAAGTTAACATTCTAAAATAGTGTCAGAGCCAAATAGAATCTAAAGTTAACATTCTGAAGTAGTGTCAGAGCCAAATAGAATCTAAAGTTAACATTCTAAAGTAGTGTCAGAGCCAAATAGAATCTAAAGTTAACATTCTAAAGTAGTGTCAGAGCCAAATAGAATCTAAAGTTAACATTCTAAAGTAGTGTCAGAGCCAAATAGAATCTAAAGTTAACATTCTAAAGTAGTGTCAGAGCCAAATAGAATCTAAAGTTAACATTCTAAAGTAGTGTCAGAGCCAAATAGAATCTAAAGTTAACATTCTAAAGTAGTGTCAGAGCCAAATAGAATCTAAAGTTAACATTCTAAAGTAGTGTCAGAGCCAAATAGAATCTAAAGTTAACATTCTAAAGTAGTGTCAGAGCCAAATAGAATCTAAAGTTAACATTCTGAAGTAGTGTCAGAGCTAAATAGAATCAAAAGTTAACATTCTAAAGTAGTGTCAGAGCCAAATAGAATTTAAAGTTAACATTCTAAAATAGTGTCAGAGCCAAATAGAATCTAAAGTTAACATTCTGAAGTAGTGTCAGAGCCAAATAGAATCTAAAGTTAACATTCTAAAGTAGTGTCAGAGCCAAATAGAATCTAAAGTTAACATTCTAAAATAGTGTCAGAGCCAAATAGAATCTAAAGTTAACATTCTGAAGTAGTGTCAGAGCCAAATAGAATCTAAAGTTAACATTCTAAAGTAGTGTCAGAGCCAAATAGAATCTAAAGTTAACATTCTAAAGTAGTGTCAGAGCCAAATAGAATCTAAAGTTAACATTCTAAAGTAGTGTCAGAGCCAAATACAATCTAAAGTTAACATTCTAAAGTAGTGTCAGAGCCAAATACAATCTAAAGTTAACATTCTAAAGTAGTGTCAGAGCCAAATACAATCTAAAGTTAACATTCTAAAGTAGTGTCAGAGCCAAATAGAATCTAAAGTTAACATTCTAAAGTAGTGTCAGAGCCAAATAGAATCTAAAGTTAACATTCTAAAGTAGTGTCAGAGCCAAATAGAATCTAAAGTTAACATTCTAAAGTAGTGTCAGAGCCAAATAGAATCTAAAGTTAACATTCTAAAGTAGTGTCAGGGCCAAATAGAATCTAAAGTTAACATTCTAAAGTAGTGTCAGAGCCAAATAGAATCTAAAGTTAACATTCTAAAGTAGTGTCAGAGCCAAATAGAATCTAAAGTTAACATTCTAAAGTAGTGTCAGAGCCAAATAGAATCTAAAGTTAACATTCTAAAGTAGTGTCAGAGCCAAATAGAATCTATACAAAACTGTTTCTGGTAGCACAGTGGATCTGAAGTCAGAGATGGAGCAGTGGGATAGTTTAGAAAGACACAGCGTGTGATAGTTTAAAGAAAGGGAAACGTCGGTTTGAGTTCACTATAACAGTAGGAACAGTATGACCCTAGTTGAGTGCATTAGAGCGGCCCCTCACCAAACCCATTCGATTTCACTGATCAAACACTCAAAACAAAACAAATATCCAGCCAGTGCTTTAGAATTTCCATTCAGTACCTCACAAAGGCTGTTTGATGGGAACTTGGAAACACACAGTTTAAAGTCAGAGACAGAAATAGACCATTACATTAAGTTCTAGCAACAGAAAAGAAACCCATACCTGGTGAAGATGGGAGAAGAGTTTAAGGAAGTTGCAGAATAGTCTGACTTTATAGAGTTGCTGCAGCTCATGTGTGGCAGCCAGAAGCCTGTGGGATGGTACGTCTCCAGAGTTGCTGCAGCTCATGTGTGGGTGTGGCAGCCAGAAGCCTGTCAGTCTGTGGGATGGTACGTCTCCAGAGTTTAATATGAGTGAGAAGGGGTTCTCTCTCTCTCTCTCTCTCTCTCTCTCTCTCTCTCTCTCTCTCTCTCTCTCCCCTCTCCCCTCTCCCCTCTCCCCTCTCCCCTCTCCATTCCCCTTCTCTCCATTCCCCTTCTCTCCATTCCCCTTCCTCTCCCCCTTCTCTCCACTCCTCCTCCTATTCCAGTCTCCCCGCTCCTCTTCACCTCGCTCCGCTCCCTCTATCCGCTCCTTTTCCCTTCTCTCCACTCCCCCTTCTCTCCACTCCTCCTCCTATTCCAGTCTCTCCGCTCCTCTTCACCTCGCTCCGCTCCCTCTATCCGCTCCTCTTCCCTTCTCTCCATACCCCTTCCTCTCCACTCCCCCTTCTCTCCACTCTTCCTCCTCTTCCCATCTCTCCACTCTTCTTCCCTTTCTCCGATCCTCCTCCCTCCGTTACTCCGCCCCTCTCTACGCTCCCCCACTCTCCGCTCCCTTCCCCTCTCTCCGCCCCTCTTCCCCTCTCTAAGCTCACCCTTCCTCCACTTCCCCTCCCCTCTCTCCACTCCTTCTCATCGCTCCTCCACAATCTACTTCTATTCCCCTCTCTCTGCTCCTCTTCCCGTCTCTCCGCTCCTTTTCCCCTCTCTCCGCCCCTCCTCTCTCCGTTCCTTTTCCTCTTCCCATCTCTCTGCTCTTCTTCCCCTCTCTCTGCCTCTCCTCTCTCCGCTCCTCTTCCCCTCTCTCCACTCCTCCTCTCCTCCTCCCTGCTCTCCGTTCCTCCTCTCCTCTCAACTTCCCCTCTCCTCTGCTCCTTTTCCCCTCTCTCCACTCCTACTCTCTCCTCTCCTATTCCCCTCTCTCTAATCCCCCTCCCCTCTCTCCGCTCCTCTTCCCTAACTCTGTGAACCCTGCAGGCCCATCAGAGCATGAAGACAGTTTCCAGTCCACTACCAACAACACCCCCTGCTGGCTGACATACACACTACACCCCCCTTTTCCCCCATTCAACACAACCTCAGTCACAGTTACCCATCTAATGATATGTAGGTAGGGCTGTTACTGTGATTGTATTACCGCCACACCGGTGGTCACGAGTCATGATGGCAGTCAAATTCTTTGTGACCATTTAGTCACGGCAATTCGGCTTCACCAAGCTCTGATGCTGCTGATTATCATTAGTAACATACCAAACTTGCTGACTGGTACTCCGTACTATATTGTCGCTCTAATCACTAACATCAATGCAAATGTAATCGAAAATCTAATCAAACAATTCATGAGAGCCCATGAGCTCATGTTGTGCAACATTTATGTAGACTATACAATTGTGTGAAAACAGAATTATGAGCCTATGGGGGGTGCTATTTCGATCTTGGAAATATTGGTCTCCAAATTAAACTGCCTAGTACTCAATTCTTGCTCGTACAATATGCATATTATTATTATTATTGGATAGAAAACACTCTCTAGTTTCTATAACCGTTGGAATTATGTCTCTGAGTGAAACAGAACTCATTCTACAGCACTTTTCCTGCCAGGGAGTGAGATTTCAGAAATCTTGGCCCCTGCTCCCAGGTCAGTTCATAAGTCCCTGTGAATGCTATGATGCTACAAACACTGCCTACGCCTTCCTCTAGATGTCAGTAAGCGGGGAGATTTTGAATGGAGTGGATTGCGCAATCTGGGCTCTATAAATAGACCCTGGAGCGGAAAGACCGTCCTTTTCAACAGTGCGCTCGACGCAGAGTGGTCGTCGGACTGGCCTCCTTCCAAGCTTTGGTTTAGCCACTTATATATCGCCGGTCATGTTTTTACTCGTTATAGGTCTTAAAAACATCATAAGGTAGTTAATTTAAACCGTTTTATAGCAATTTATATCCGTTTAGTGCGATTTTGAGGCATTTCTTTGTGACGCACTTTGAAGAGCTGGTCACGTTTCCAGTACATGCCGAACGTTAGTGGCCATTTCGACAGGACAAGAGGACATCTTTCGACCAAAAGACGATTAGACCGGAGAAAGGATACATTGCCCAAGATTCTGATGGAAGATCAGCTCATAGTAAGAACTATTTATGATGATAAATCGTTATTCTGTTGAAAAATGTCAAACGCATATATCGCCATTTTTTTTTGTGTAGCTTCGCTTGGCGAACCCTGTATTGCACAGTAAGGATAATTTTAGAAATGTAATTCAGCGATTGCATTAAGAACTAATTTGTCTTTCGATAACTGTTCACCCTGTATTTTTTAGTAAAGTTTATGATTAGTTATTCATTAGACTAGATCACTGTCAAAGATGGCGCCCGACATTTTCGGCCTAGTTTGGCTACTATTCTCATTGTATAACCACGGTTTTTTGTGGCTAAATATGCACATTTTCGAACAAACTCTATATGTATGTTGTAATATGATGTTACAGGAGTGTCATCGGAAGAATTCTGAGAAGGTTAGTGAAAAAATTAATATATTTTGGCGATGATAACGTTATCGCTCTCTTTGGCTTGAATCAATGCTCGGGTAACGTTTGCACATGTGGTATGCTAATATAACGATTTATTGTGTTTTCGCTGTAAAACACTTAGAACATCTGAAATATTGTCTGAATTCACAAGATCTGTGTCTTTCCATTGCTATGCGCTGTGTATTTTTAAGAAATGTTTTATGATGAGTAAATTGGTAATACACGTTGCTCTCTGTAGTAATTCTAGTCGCTTTGGTGAGATTTGTGATGGTGGCTGCAATGGCAAACTATGATTTATACCTGAAATATGCACATTTTTCTAACAAAACCTATGCTATACAATAAATATGTTATCAGACTGTCATCTGATGAGGTTTTTTCTTGGTTAGTGGCTATCAATATCTTTATTTGGTCGAATTTGTGATAGCACCTGATGGAGTAAGAAACTGATGGAGTTAGAAAAGTGGTGTCTTTTGCTAACGTGGTTAGCTAATAGATTTACATATTTTGTCTTCCCTGTAAAACATTTTAAAAATCAGAAATGATGGCTTTATTCACAAGATCTGTATCTTTCATTTGGTGTCTTGGACTTGTGATTTAATGATATTTAGATGCTACTATTTAATTGTGACGCTATGCTAGCGATGCTAATCAGTGGGGGGGGGGTTGGGGGTGCTTGTCAAGTGGGACGCTAGCGTCCCAACTATCCCAGAGAAGTTAAAAAGAGGAGGATCCCATCAGCTTTCTATGGGCTAGTCCGATATGTCCTATATGTTTTAATAAGGTTAGTCCCACACCTCATGTAGCCTGACCCACAGTCCTATATGTTTTAATAAGGTTAGTATCACACCTCATGTAGCCTAGCCTATATGTTTTAATAAGGTTAGTATCACACCTCATGTAGCCTGGCCCACAGTCCTATATGTTTTAATAAGGTTAGTATCACACCTCATGTAGACTAATCCATAGGCCTATATGTTTTAATAAGGTTAGTCCCACACCTCATGTAGCCTAGTCCTATATGTTTTAATAAGGTTAGTATCACACCTCATGTAGCCTAGCCCATAGGCCTATATGTTTTAATAAGGTCAGTACGACACCTCATGTAGCCTGGCCCACAGTCCTATATGTTTTAATAAGGTTAGTATCACACCTCATGTAGCCTAGCCCATAGTCCTATATGTTTTAATAAGGTTAGTATCACACCTCATGTAGCCTAGCCCATAGTCCTATATGTTTTAATAAGGTTAGTATCACACCTCATGTAGCCTAGCCTATATGTTTTAATAAGGTTAGTATCACACCTCATGTAGCCTGGCCCACAGTCCCATATGTTTTAATAAAGTTAGTATCACACCTCATGTAGACTAACCCATAGGCCTATATGTTTTAATAAGGTTAGTCCCACACCTCATGTAGCCTGGCCCATAGTCCTATATGTTTTAATAAGGTTAGTATCACACCTCATGTATCCTAGCCCATAGTCCTATATGTTTTAATAAGGTCAGTACCACACCTCATGTAGCCTAGTCCTATATGTTTTAATAAGGTTAGTATCACACCTCATGTAGCCTAGCCCATAGTCCTATATGTTTTAATAAGGTCAGTACCACACCTCATGTAGCCTAGTCCTATATGTTTTAATAAGGTTAGTATCACACCTCATGTAGCCTAGCCCATAGGCCTATATGTTTTAATAAGGTCAGTACCACACCTCATGTAGCCTGGCCCACAGTCCTATATGTTTTAATAAGGTTAGTATCACACCTCATGTAGCCTAGCCTATATGTTTTAATAAGGTTAGTATCACACCTCATGTAGCCTGGCCCACAGTCCTATATGTTTTAATAAGGTTAGTATCACACCTCATGTAGACTAACCCATAGGCCTATATGTTTTAATAAGGTTAGTATCACACCTCCTGTAGCCTAGCCCATAGTCCTATATGTATTAATAAGGTTAGTATCACACCTCATGTAGCCTAGCCCATAGTCCTATATGTTTTAATAAGGTTAGTATCACACCTCATGTATCCTAGCCCATAGTCCTATATGTTTTAATAAGGTTAGTATCACACCTCATGTAGCCTAGCCCATAGTCCTATATGTTTTAATAAGGTTAGTATCACACCTCATGTAGCCTAGCCCATAGTCCTATATGTTTTAATAAGGTTAGTATCACACCTCATGTAGCCTAGCCCATAGTCCTATATGTTTTAATAAGGTTATTATCACACCTCATGTAGCCTAGCCCATAGTCCTATATGTTTTAATAAGGTTAGTATCACACCTCATGTAGCCTATAGTCCAATATGTTTTAATAAGGTTATTATCACACCTCATGTAGCCTAGCCCATAGTCCTATATGTTTTAATAAGGTTATTATCACACCTCATGTAGCCTATAGTCCTATATGTTTTCATAAGGTTATTATCACACCTCCTGTATCCTAGCCCACAGTCCTATATGTTTTAATAAGGTTAGTATCACACCTCATGTAGCCTAGTCCTATATGTTTTAATAAGGTTAGTATCACACCTCATGTAGCCTGGCCCATAGTCCTATATGTTTTAATAAGGTTAGTATCACACCTCATGTAGCCTAGCCCATAGGCCTATATGTTTTAATAAGGTTAGTATCACACCTCCTGTAGCCTAGCCCATAGTCCTATATGTTTTAATAAGGTTAGTATCACACCTCATGTAGCCTAGCCCATAGTCCTATATGTTTTAATAAGGTTAGTATCACACCTCATGTAGCCTAGCCCATAGTCCTATATGTTTTAATAAGGTTAGTATCACACCTCATGTAGCCTAGCCCATAGTCCTATATGTTTTAATAAGGTTAGTATCACACCTCATGTAGCCTAGCCCATAGTCCTATATGTTTTAATAAGGTTAGTATCACACCTCATGTAGCCTAGCCCATAGTCCTATATGTTTTAATAAGGTTAGTATCACACCTCATGTAGCCTAGCCCATAGTCCTATATGTTTTAATAAGGTTAGTATCACACCTCATGTAGCCTAGCCCATAGTCCTATATGTTTTAATAAGGTTAGTATCACACCTCATGTAGCCTAGCCCATAGTCCTATATGTTTTAATAAGGTTAGTATCACACCTCATGTAGCCTAGCCCATAGGCCTATATGTTTTAATAAGGTTAGTATCACACCTCATGTAGCCTAGTCCTATATGTTTTAATAAGGTTAGTATCACACCTCCTGTATCCTAGCCCATAGACCTATATGTTTTAATAAGGTTAGTATCACACCTCATGTAGCCTAGCCCATAGTCCTATATGTTTTAATAAGGTTAGTATCACACCTCCTGTAGCCTAGCCCATAGTCCTATATGTTTTAATAAGGTTAGTATCACACCTCATGTAGCCTAACCCATAGTCCTATATGTTTTAATAAGGTTAGTATCACACCTCCTGTATCCTAGCCCATAGACCTATATGTTTTAATAAGGTTAGTATCACACCTCATGTAGCCTAGCCCATAGTCCTATATGTTTTAATAAGGTTAGTATCACACCTCATGTAGCCTGGCCCATAGTCCTATATGTTTTAATAAGGTTAGTATCACACCTCATGTAGCCTAGTCCTATATGTTTTAATAAGGTTAGTATCACACCTCCTGTAGCCTAACCCATAGGCCTATAAGGTTAGTATCACACCTCATGTATCCTAACCCATATGTCCATATGTTTTAATAAGGTTTCATCACAACTAAAGTGACCAAATAACTTTGAAATTGAAGCACATTAATCTGCTTTATAACGGTTGTACGGTTAGGCGTTTCACGTTTGGGGAAGATCATTTTCACCATAAAAATGCATCTTTATAATATAACAATTACATGAATAATCGCATTTGTGGTCACTTTTGATAATGGTGTTTTCCTGCTAATGGAACATTCTATAGCCTACTGCTGTGTGCGCATTGCTGCCTTATAATGTGAAGAAATAGCCCAATAGTTTATCAACATTTTAAGCTAAATGTTCTGATCTGTTATCATCAGGCTCATTGCTTGAAAAAGGTTTTTTGATGCTAGTGGTTGTATTAATGTGGGATCTATCGCATCCCACAACCGTCCCGGACTATGTTTGGAATATTTATTTATCGTACAGAATAGGTCAACTTTTGTACTAAGGGGGATAGTAGATTGACATACGGAGGCTAGTGCTGTTGTACTATGGGGGATAGTAGATTGACATACGGAGGCTAGTGCTGTTGTACTAAGGGGGATAGTAGATTGACATAGGCTAGTGCTGTTGTACTATGGGGGATAGTAGATTGACATACAGAGGCTAGTGCTGTTGTACTAAGGGGGATAGTAGATTGACATAGGCTAGTGCTGTTGTACTATGGGGGATAGTAGATTGACATAGGCTAGTGCTGTTGTACTATGGGGGATAGTAGATTGACATAGGCTAGTGCTGTTGTACTATGGGGGATAGTAGATTGACATAGGCTAGTGCTGTTGTACTATGGGGGATAGTAGATTGACATAGGCTAGTGCTGTTGTACTATGGGGGATAGTAGATTGACATACAGAGGCTAGTGCTGTTGTACTAAGGGGGATAGTAGATTGACATAGGCTAGTGCTGTTGTACTATGGGGGATAGTAGATTGACATAGGCTAGTGCTGTTGTACTATGGGGGATAGTAGATTGACATACAGAGGCTAGTGCTGTTGTACTATGGGGGATAGTAGATTGACATAGGGAGGCTAGTGCTGTTGTACTATGGGGGATAGTAGATTGACATAGGCTAGTGCTGTTGTACTATGGGGGATAGTAGATTGACATAGGCTAGTGCTGTTGTACTATGGGGGATAGTAGATTGACATAGGCTAGTGCTGTTGTACTAAGGGGGATAGTAGATTGACATAGGCTAGTGCTGTTGTACTATGGGGGATAGTAGATTGACATAGGCTAGTGCTGTTGTACTATGGGGGATAGTAGATTGACATAGGCTAGTGCTGTTGTACTAAGGGGGATAGTAGATTGACATAGGCTAGTGCTGTTGTACTATGGGGATAGTAGATTGACATAGGCTAGTGCTGTTGTACTATGGGGATAGTAGATTGACATAGGCTAGTGCTGTTGTACTATGGGGATAGTAGATTGACATAGGCTAGTGCTGTTGTACTAAGGGGGATAGTAGATTGACATAGGCTAGTGCTGTTGTACTAAGGGGGATAGTAGATTGACATAGGCTAGTGCTGTTGTACTATGGGGGATAGTAGATTGACATAGGCTAGTGCTGTTGTACTATGGGGGATAGTAGATTGACATAGGCTAGTGCTGTTGTACTATGGGGGATAGTAGATTGACATAGGCTAGTGCTGTTGTACTATGGGGATAGTAGATTGACATACAGAGGCTAGTGCTGTTGTACTAAGGGGGATAGTAGATTGACATAGGCTAGTGGTGTTGTACTATGGGGGATAGTAGATTGACATAGGCTAGTGCTGTTGTACTAAGGGGGATAGTAGATTGACATACGGAGGCTAGTGCTGTTGTACTAAGGGGGATAGTAGATTGACATACGGAGGCTAGTGCTGTTGTACTAAGGGGGATAGTAGATTGACATACGGAGGCTAGTGCTGTTGTACTATGGGGGATAGTAGATTGACATACGGAGGCTAGTGCTGTTGTACTAAGGGGGATAGTAGATTGACATAGGCTAGTGCTGTTGTACTATGGGGGATAGTAGATTGACATAGGCTAGTGCTGTTGTACTAAGGGGGATAGTAGATTGACATAGGCTAGTGCTGTTGTACTATGGGGGATAGTAGATTGACATAGGCTAGTGCTGTTGTACTAAGGGGGATAGTAGATTGACATAGGCTAGTGCTGTTGTACTATGGGGGATAGTAGATTGACATAGGCTAGTGCTGTTGTACTATGGGGGATAGTAGATTGACATAGGCTAGTGCTGTTGTACTAAGGGGGATAGTAGATTGACATACGGAGGCTAGTCCTGTTGTACTATGGGGGATAGTAGATTGACATATGGAGGCTAGTGCTTTTGCTGTTCATTAGGCCTATTCAGCTTGTTGGCTGACAAAAAACAAATGTAGACAGTTCTTCCAACATCCAACATCAATATGTGCCTCGGAAAAGGGTAAGGATGCACGCAGCGGTGTCCCCGATGTGTCTGTCTTCACTTGTAGCCTGTGAGAAAGACCTGATCATGACTGAGGAGGGAATTACAAGGGCATAACGGCTACTGGCTGCAAAAGGCATGGATTATTTTAGGGGGATTATGGCCACCCAAAGGGGACGCACCCGGGAAATTCAAGGCGTTATCAAGTGCATGTCAAATTGTCAATGAGAGACTGATGAAGTGTGTAAAACCTGCACACAAAAACAAAGCAGAGCTCATGCAACTTTTTTCAAATAATCATTAGAGTCATATCATGAAGCCTTAGAATGTATTAAAAATCAAAACATATAGCCCAACTAATGTTACATAAAGAATTCTAAATTAGGTATGATAACAGTGATGAGGATGCTAACGGATCCGGGATGGGTATCACTGAAAGGTTAGGTATGATTACAGTGATGAGGATGCTAACGGATCCGGGATGGGTATCACTGAAAGGTTAGGTATGATAACAGTGATGAGGATGCTAACGGATCCGGGATGGGTATCACTGAAAGGTTAAGTATGATTACAGTGATGAGGATGCTAACGGATCCGGGATGGGTATCACTGAAAGGTTAAGTATGATTACAGTGATGAGGATGCTAACGGATCCGGGATGGGTATCACTGAAAGGTTAAGTATGATAACAGTGATGAGGATGCTAACGGATCCGGGATGGGTATCACTGAAAGGTTAAGTATGATTACAGTGATGAGGATGCTAACGGATCCGGGATGGGTATCACTGAAAGGTTAAGTATGATTACAGTGATGAGGATGCTAACGGATCCGGGATGGGTATCACTGAAAGGTTAAGTATGATTACAGTGATGAGGATGCTAACGGATCCGGGATGGGTATCACTGAAAGGTTAAGTATGATAACAGTGATGAGGATGCTAACGGATCCGGGATGGGTATCACTGAAAGGTTAAGTATGATTACAGTGATGAGGATGCTCCCGGATCCGGGATGGGTATCATGAAACCAACCATGACTGGATAAACGTTTGTTTAGTGTGTGTAATTACCACGAACGCTTCGTCCAAAGTTGAATGAGAGGGAAATCACGACGCAACGGTTTACAAATGTTTCGTGTTAGGCTATAAAAATGGATTTTATCAAACAAAACGAACATTCACTGTGTAGTTAGGACACTTGGCATTGCCACCAGAGGAAGATCTTCAATGGTAAGCGATTTATTTTATTGTTATTTCTGACTTTCGTGTCGCTAATGTTTGGTTGGAAAATGCTAGTAATACTTGTGTGTGTGGGGCGCCGTCCTCAGAAAATCGCAGGTTTGCAGTAAACCTTTTTGAAATCTGACACAGCGGCTGGATTAATAAGACGTTCATCTTTTAAATGATGTAAGATACATGTATTTACAAGAATGTTTAATACAACGAATGGTGTATTTAAAATGTTAGCTCTCTGCAGTTTCACCGGATGTTGGCCTGGTGGGACGTTAGCGTCTCACCTACCCTAGAGAAGTTAACCTCTTTGGGCTCAAGGGGCAGTATTGAGTAGCCAGATAAAAGGTGCCCATTTCAAAAAGGCCTCGTACTCAATTCTTGCTCGTACAATATGCATATTATTATTACTATTGGATAGAAAACACTCTCTAGTTTCTAAAACCGTTTGAATTATATCTGTGGGTGAAACAGAACTCGACTTAGAGCAATTTTCCTATGTGTATGTCAGAATGCAGAATTTTGCTGGCTGTTCTGAGACCTGTGTATTAATTTGCCTGTCCTCTATTGGTTGAGATGCACTGCATACGCCTTCCCCTGGGTGTCAGCGAATAGGGAGACTTGAAATGGAGTTTCTATGTAGTTCCCAAAGGTTATAAATTGCTTGGAACCGAAATGTCCCATCTTTCCACTCTTCGCTCTGACGCAGGGAGGGTCTTGGCATGTCATGTTAGAAGGTCCTGTTTTAGCTCCTAGATATATCCGGCTCTGTTTTTATTCGAAATAGGTGTTAAAGACATCGTAATGTTGTTATTTTAAACCGAATTATATCAGTTTATGTCAGTATATTGCGATTTTCGGGTATTTATTTTCGTGACGTTGTAGGAAGTTGGGTATCTCTGGCCCACATGGCTATTGTTTACTGCTAATTGCAACGTTGAAGACGACGTTCTCCAACCTAGCAACGATTCTTTTGGACAAAGGACACCTTTCCCAAGATTCTGATGGGAGTTCATCCAAAAGTAAGAACTATTTATGCTGATAATTCATTGTTCTGTTGGAAAAAGTAAAATGCATAAGACGCCATTACTTGCAGTGTAGCCTTGCTTTATCGCACCCTGCATTGCGCAGTAACGTTAATTTTAAAAATGTAATTCAGCGATTGCATTAAGAACTAATTTGTCTTTCAATTGCTGTCCAACCTGTATTTTTTTAGTCAAGTTTATGAATAGTTTTCGATAAGAATAGGGGCCTTTCCAAGATGGCGCCGGACAGATTGCTTGAGTATTTGGACACTATTTTCATTGTATAAGCACGATTTGTGCCGCTAAATATGCACATTTTCGAACAAACTCTATATGCATTGTGTAATATGATGTTACAGGACTGTCATCTGAAGAATTCTGAGAAGGTTAGTGAAAAAATTAATATATTTTGGTGGTTTCTACGTTATCGCTATTTTTGCCTTGAATCAATGCTGTTGTTATGTTTGCTATTGTGCTAAGCTAATATAACGCTATATTGTGTTTTCGCTGTAAAACACTTGATAAATCGGAAATATTGTCTGGAATCACAAGATGCCTGTCTTTCAATTGCTGTACACTATGTATTTTTCAGAAATGTTTTATGATGAGTATTTAGTTATTTGGCGTTGGTGTCTGTAATTTTTCTGTCTGCTTTCGGTGCAATTTCTGACTGTAGCTGCAATGTAAACTATGATTTATACCTGAAATATGCACATTTTTCTAACAAAACATATGCTATACAATAAATATGTTATCAGACTGTCATCTGATGAAGTTGTTTCTTGGTTAGTGGCTATTTATATCTTTATTTGGTCGAATTTGTGATAGCTACTGATGGAGTAAAAAACTGATGGAGTAAGAAAAGTGGTGTCTTTTGCTAACGTGGTTAGCTAATAGATTTACATATTGTGTCTTCCCTGTAAAACATTTTAAAAATCGGACATGTTGGCTTGATTCACAAGATGTGTACCTTTCATATGCTGTATTGGACTTGTTAATGTGTGAAAGTTAAATATTTAAAAAATATATATTTTGAATTCCGCGCCCTGCACTTTGAGCTGGCTGTTGTCATAAGTGTACCGACGTCGGGCTTGCACGCCAAACAGGTTAACTTTTCTAGGATAGGGGGCAGCTTTCGTAATTTTGGATGAAAAGCGTGCCCAAATTAAACTGCCTATTACTCATGCCCAGAAACTAAGTTATGCATATTATTAGTAGATTTGGATAGAAAATACTCTGAAGTTTCTAAAACTGTTTGAATCATGTCTGTGACTATAACATAACTTATTTGGCAGGCCCCGAGGCCTTTTTTAGGTCACTCTCTTTTCAATGGGTTTCATTGCGAATCCAGATTTCTAAGGGACCTTCTTGCAGTTCCTATCACTTCCACTGGATGTCAACAGTCTTTAGAAATTGGTTGAGGTTTTTCCTTTGAGAAATGAAGAAGTAACACTGTTCAGAATGAGGCTCGAGGGAAGTTTACTCTTTGTTAGAGGCGCGTTACACAGTTGTTTTCCTTCGGTATTGAACACAGATCATCCCGTCTTCAATTTTATCGATTATTTACGTTAAAACCTGTTAGGCGGGCTGTCCCGACATCGGTACACTTATGACAACATCCAGCTCAAGTGCAGGGCGCGAAATTCAAAATCTATTTTTTTTTAAATATTTAACTTTCACACATTAACAAGTCCAATACAGCATTTGAAAGATAAACATCTTGTCAATCCAGCCAACATGTCCGATTTTTTAAATGTTTTACAGAGAAAACACCACATATATTTATGTTAGCTCACCACCAAATAAAAAAGAGGACAGACATTTTTCACAGCACAAGTAGGATGCAAGTAGCATGCACAAGCCAACCTAACTAACCTAGAACCAACCTAAATAACCTAGAAAAAACTACCTCAGATGACAGTCCTATAACATGTTACACAATAAATCTATGTTTTGTTCAAAAAATGTGCATATTTTAGCTATAAATCAGTTTTACATTACTGCTACCATCATAGCTACAGTCAGAAATCGCACGGGAGTAGCCAGAGAAAATACAGACACCAACGTCAACTACTAATTACACATCATAAAACATTTCAGAAAAATATATGGTGGATAGCTAATGAAAGACAAAGATCTTGTGAATAGAGCCAATATTTCCGATTTTTGAAGTGTTTTACAGCGAAAACACAATATATCGTTATATTAGCTTACTACATTAGCTAGCACACAGCAGCATTGATTCTAGTCAAACGGTAGCATAGCACAGTTCGACAGATATATGAAAAAGCATCCCAAATTGGGTCCTTATCTTTGTTGATCTTCCATCAGAATGTTCTCCAAGGGGTCCTTTGTTCAGAAACGTCTTTATTTCGATCCAGAACGAACGATTTCCCTCTTGAATTAGCAAGCACACTGGCAGTACGACGCTAACCTCTCCATCTTGACAAAATTCTTGCGTCGCATCACGTCTAAAGTCCAGAATAAATTTCAATAATATAATTAAACTATATTGAAAAAACATACTTTAGGATGATATTGTGACATGTATCAAATAAAATCGAAGCCGGAGATCATATTCACCTTTAACGAGCGTTTTCCAGGAGCCGAGTCCAGGTCCTACTTCGTGCCCAGAAAAAAAAATAAAGTGCGCAAGTCTCACTCCAAGAGGTTGTGTTCAATCCCTGGACGAGATATTCAAGTCCTTTCTGCTCTCACTTCCGCATGACACCCAGGGGAAGGCGTATGACGTGTTTCTACAGTCCTAAGTGACATGCCCTTTTATAGACAAGGTCTTGAAGAGAGACATCGATTTTGGAAATCTCACTTCCGGATAGGAAATGGGCTGTAAAAATAGTTCTGTTCCACTTAGAGAAATAATTCAAACGTTTTTAGAAACTAGAGACTGTTTTCTATCCAATAGTAGTAATAATATGCATATTGTAAGAGCAAAAATTGATTAAGAGGCCGTTTGAAAATGTGCACATATTTTCCAGTTTTTTCAATACGCCCCCTGCAGCCATAAGAAGTTAAAAAATACCTAAAGTTGTATTACAAAAGTAGTTTGAAATGTTTGGACAAAGCTTACAGGTAACTTTGAGATATTTTGTAGTCACGTTGCGCAAGTTGGAACCGGTGATTTTCTGGATCAAAAGCGCCAAATAAATTGACATTTTGGATATATATCGACAGAATTAATCGAATAAAAGGACAATTTGTGATGTTTATGGGACATATTGGAGTGCCGACAGAAGAAGCTCATCAAAGGTAAGGCATGAATTATATCTTTATTTCTGCGTTTTGTGTCGCGCCTGGAGGGTTTGTTTGCTTGGGTGCTATGCTCAGATAATAGCATCGTTTGCTTTTGCCGTAAAGCATTTTTGAAATCTGACATGTTGGCTGGATTCACAACAAGTGTAGCTTTAATTTGATATATTGAATGTGTGATTTCATCAAAGTTTAATTTTAATAGTAATTTATTTGAATTTGGCGCTCTGCATTTTCACTGGATGTTGGCCAGTTGGGACGCTAGCGTCCCACATATCCCAGAGAGGTTAACCTTTCTAGGCCATGCATTCCGCTAGCGGAACCCCTGACAACATTACGCTGAAAAGGCAGCGCGGGAAATTCAAAAATATTTTTTTGAAATATGTAACTTTCACACATTAACAAGTCCAATACAGCAAATGAAAGATAAACATCTTGTTAATCTACCCATCGTGTCCGATTAAAAAAAAAAATCCAGCGAAAACACAACATATGATTATGTTAGATCACCGCAGAGAGCCACATCTAGTAACAGAAATACTCATCATACACTTTGATGAAAGATACATGTTTTACATAGAATTAAAGAGACACTTGTTCTTAACTTCTTATGGCTGCAGGGGCAGTATTGAGTAGCTTGGATGAAAGGTGCACAGAGGTGCCCATATTAAACGGCCTGTTCCTTAGTCCCAGTTGCTAATATATGCATATTATTATTCATATTGGATAGAAAACACTCTGAAGTTTCTAAAACGGTTTGAATTATGTCTGTGAGTATAACAGAACTCATATGGCAGGCAAAAACCTGAGAAGTTCCACTTCCTGTTTGAATTGTTTCTGAAGTGGCAGATTTTCAACCAAGCTCTCATTGAAATTACAGCGAGATATTGATGAGTTTTCACTTCCTACGGCTTCCACTAGATGTCAACAGTCAATAGAACTTTGTCTGATGACTCTAATGTGAAGGGGGTCCGAAGGAGACAGGAATGAGTAATCACTTCCACGGGCTGATCACGCATTCACCATGCGCCTTCACATGAGTAGGACGTCCGTTCCACCGCTCTTCTGAAGTCAATCTAATTCTCCGGTTGGAACGTTATTCAAGATGTATGTTAACAACATTCTAAAGATTGATTCAGTACATCGTTTGACATGTTTCTACTGACTGTTACGGAACTTTTGGACATTTCATCACGTTATAGTGGAGGCGCTTTGGGACTTTGGAATTGTTTACCAAAGGCGCTAACCAAAGTAGCTAATTGGACATAAATAACGGACATTATCGAACAAATCAAGCATTTATTGTGGACCTGGGATTCCTAGGACTGCATTCTGATGAAGTTCATCAAAGGTAAGGAAACATTTATCATGTATTTTCTGGTTTCTGTTGAGTCCAACATGGCGGCTAATTTGGATATTGTTCTGAGCTCCGTCTCAGATTATTGCATGGTTTATTTTTCCATAAAGTTTTTTTGAAACGTGACACAGCGGTTGCATTAAGGAGAGGTATATCTATAATTCCATGTGTATAACTTGTATTATCATCTACATTTATGATGAGTATTTCTGTTGAATCGATGTGGCTATGCAAAATCACTTGATGTTTTTGGAACTAGTGAATGTAACGCGCCAATGTAAACTCAGATTTTTTGTTATAAATATGAACTTTATCAAACAAAACATGCATGTATTGTGTAACATGAAGTCCTATGAGTGTCATCTGATGAAGATAATCAAAGGTTAGTGATTCATTTTATCTCTATTTCTGCTTTTTCTGACTGCTGTCTTTCGCTGAAAAAATGGCTGTGCTTATTGTGGTTTGATGGTGACCTAACATAATCGTTTGTAGTGCTTTCGCTGAAAAGCATATTTGAAATCGGACACTTTGATGGGATTAACAACAAGAATACCTTTAAAATTATATAAAACACATGTATGTTTGAGGAATATTAATTATGAGATTTCTGTTGTTTGAATTTGGCGCCCTGCACTTTCTCTGGCTGCTGTCATATCGATCCCGGTAGCGGGATGCAGCCATAAGAAGTTTTTAACTGACTTGCCTAGTTAAATAAAGGCTAAATAAAATAAATTCAATTAATGAGTGTGTAGCAACACAGTAGAGAATGCCAGAATACAGCTCTATTGAGCACTAAGTTCGAGTTGGATATAGAGAGATATTTTGCTTAGGGAAGGGTGACACGTTCACCCTCCCAATTCCCATAAAGGCCTTCTCTCTCCGTTTCAACACTGGTCCCTGTCTGCTCCAGCAACAGTGCAGGTTCTCCTTGGCTCTGGCTCTGCAGCCTTGCTGCTTCCAGTTCACATCGATGTCTTGCTGCTTCCAGTTCACATCGATGGCTTGCTGCTTCCAGTTCACATCGATGGCTTGCTGCTTCTAGTTCACATCGATGTCTTGCTGCTTCCAGTTCACATCGATGTCTTGCTGCTTCCAGTTCACATCGATGTCTTGCTGCTTCTAGTTCACATCGATGTCTTGCTGCTTCCAGTTCACATCGATGGCTTGCTGCTTCCAGTTCACATCGATGGCTTGCTGCTTCCAGTTCACATCGATGTCTTGCTGCTTCCAGTTCACATCGATGGCTTGCTGCTTCTAGTTCACATCGATGTCTTGCTGCTTCTAGTTCACATCGATTTCTTGCTGCTTCTAGTTCACATCGATGTCTTGCTGCTTCTAGTTCACATCGATGTCTTGCTGCTTCTAGTTCACATCGATGGCTTGCTGCTTCCAGTTCACATCGATGGCTTGCTGCTTCCAGTTCACATCGATGGCTTGCTGCTTCCAGTTCACATCGATGGCTTGCTGCTTCTAGTTCACATCGATGGCTTGCTGCTTCTAGTTCACATCGATGGCTTGTTGCTTCTAGTTCACATCGATGGCTTGCTGCTTCTAGTTCACATCGATGGCTTGCTGCTTCTAGTTCACATCGATGTCTTGCTGCTTCCAATTCACATCGATGGCTTGCTGCTTCTGGCTTTCACCTTAAATAAAGAACAGGTGCAAGCAACTGAGTCGACCATGACAGATATTCACTGGTAAATCTTTACATACATGAGATCAAAAACATGTTTAAAGGATATTAGGCTGAACAAGCTAGCTTTCTTACCTAAAAGATAAAGCGCCTTGTGGGGGAGTCCTCCATGTTGCAATGTGGCTACTGGACTGGTTAGCCAAAATGTTTTATAACTAACCTATTGTTCTATGCAAAGATTCTCATTGTTCTATCAAATATGTTTTATAACTAACCCATTGTTCTATGCAAAGATTCTCATTGTTCTATCAAATATGTTTTATAACTAACCCATTGTTCTATGCAAAGTTTCTCATTGTTCTATCAAATTATGGCAGACATTTAAATGGCGACGGGTAGCGGAAAGCAAATCCCGTATTGAGTCAATACTGCAATTTATTGGTAAACATAATACTTACCATAAATATACCAGGTTACTACATTCCCCCCTTTAAGGCTTATAACTCAACATCATTCCTTTAAGCTAGGCTGCCAACTAAACATTTATGATTTTCTCATAACAATCACGTCATTTTTATTTAATTTATTTGTTATTTTGTTTGTGACCTCTAGGAAGGAACATGATCTCCCTTAGGATCCGAAACAGTCTGGCGGACATTTCTCTCTAATAGAGCGTCTCTTGGAACATGATCTCCCTTAGGATCCGAAACAGTCTGGCGGACATCTCTCTCTAATAGAGCGTCTCTCGGAACATGATCTCCCTTAGGATCCGAAACAGTCTGGCGGACATCTCTCTCTAATAGAGCCTCAGAGGTGTTGTAGCTGGTGCCACCAGCACTTCACTCCTCGATGGTGAAACAAAGTTATTTTGTGGAGACTTCCTCAGGAGGTCGTCCCAGATTGGTGGTCTCAGGATGTTGAGACTTGTTGGTCGCAGGTTTGTCCAACTGCAACTCTGGAGAACATTCCGATGTCCTGTTTGTTTAAGCATTGGTCCAAGTCCACGGATGGAGCTGGAATTTCAGCTTGATCTGATCCACGTGTCTCATTAGTCTTTGTCCTCTTCCGAGGATCACATTACATGAAACTGGTCCTGAGCAATCCTCAATTGTAGCTGGAATCCATTTGGAACCCAACCCATAGTTTCTTGTGTAGACATAGTCTACATAGTGTGTGATGTATTGTTGTCTCTACCTTCTTGCCCTTTGTGCTGTTGTCTGTGCCCAATAATGTGTGTACCATGTTTTGTGCTGCTACCATGCTGGTGTTATGTTGTGTTGCTACAGTACCATGCTGTGTTGTCATGTGTTGCTGCCTTGCTATGTGGTCTTAGGTCTCTATGTAGTGTTGTCTCTCTCGTTGTGATGTGTAAGAAATTGTATTAGATATTGGTAACTTGTTTTAACAACTTCTCAACATTAGCTATAGTTGACACAATATGCCCACACCCCCTCTTTCTCTTGGACATATGCTGGACTCATTAGACATATACACGACACCCACAACTCCCCTCCCCCATGACAATCACACAGACACACACAACTCAGGGTTGGAGCTCAAGACAAAGAACTATCTCAGGAACCAATGGAACGTGGACACCAGGCCTGTTCAGGACTACCCAAGACCCAGATCGACCAATCGGAAGGCCAGACTCGCAGATCAACCTACTTTGCTTGTTGTCTATATAAAACTGTACAACTGTTGAAACTAGCCTCTTTTCCGGACGGTTCCATAAGAATCAGACAGAAAGAGCCTTGCTGCAAGATTTTACTAAGATATCTTTACATGTGATTAAACGGCCTTATTATAAAATTATCCACCTCGTCCTATTGTCTCCTCTTGTTCTCCTGTCAACAGTAAACGATTTATCAACAGACTATATGCAGATTTTGATTAAACAGGCATCTGCTTACCTTTTTAGTTTCGAGCTCTCTGATCAGTTTCCTGGGTGGGTTGAATCGCGATTCTCCCTCGAAAAGGTCACCTCTCCTCTGGAATCTTTCTCCCTCTCGTCTCCTGTCCGATTAATTTTCTATTGGGCCGAATTCAAAGATGTAACCATCCTCTGCTACCAAGTCTGTTGATAAATCGTTTACTGTTGACAGGAGAACAAGAGGAGACAATAGGACGAGGTGGATAATTTTATAATAAGGCCGTTTAATCACATGTAAAGATATCTTAGTAAAATCTTGCAGCAAGGCTCTTTCTGTCTGATTCTTATGGAACCGTCCGGAAAAGAGGCTAGTTTCAACAGTTGTACAGTTTTATATAGACAACAAGCAAAGTAGGTTGATCTGCGAGTCTGGCCTTCCGATTGGTCGATCTGGGTCTTGGGTAGTCCTGAACAGGCCTGGTGTCCACGTTCCATTGGTTCCTGAGATAGTTCTTTGTCTTGAGCTCCAACCCTGAGTTGTGTGTGTCTGTGTGATTGTCATGGGGGAGGGGAGTTGTGGGTGTCGTGTATATGTCTAATGAGTCCAGCATATGTCCAAGAGAAAGAGGGGGTGTGGGCATATTGTGTCAACTATAGCTAATGTTGAGAAGTTGTTAAAACAAGTTACCAATATCTAATACAATTTCTTACAAATGTCTATTTTGTCCTAGATTTATATTGTATTTATTTTTAATCCCAGCCCCCGTCCCCACAGGAGGCCTTTTGATAGGCCATCATTGTAAATAAGAATTCGTTCTTAACTGACTAGTTAAAGGTTAAATAAATAAAAATTAAAGTATTGACTGCAGCTGAAATGCTTCCTGAGGAGACTATGGATGGCATCTTATATTGATGACACCAGTCACGTCAGTACGTTTCAGTATTTCATTGTAATTTAGAATAACATTACCAGAATCCACCTGGCGTAAGCTACCTGAGGCTTTTCCCGAGCATGGTTTTATGGCAGACATTTAAATGGCTACGGGTAGCGGAAAGCAAATCCCATATTGAGTCAATACTGCCATTTATTGGTAAACATAATACTTACCATAAATATACCAGGTTAGACCACAGCCTGTTTCACATGGGAACAATGAGCCATAGTGGGCAGAACATGCATGAGCTAGCGGAATCCTATTGGCGCCTTCTAGTATCATTTGCATATTTCCATTGGGGAATGTCTAATCTGTAAAGTGAGCATGTGCAATGACTCAATTCACCATTTGCCCGTCTTCTAAACAACTAAATTTTTGGCAAAGTTAGTCCATTCTGTTCGTAACATATTGTAGTTTAGGGAACAGAAAACTGTATTGTGATTTTTTTTAAATCGATGATGAATTTATCAGAATATTGGCCAAAATCCTTCTCGTTCTATTTTCTCCCAATGCTAGCCACTGGGCTTCCTCTCACGTGAGTGGACACGCGGATGCTTCACATTTATACAGTACATCCGATGAAATATGTCTCATTGTTCTATCTGTTGGTTAGCTACCTTCTTTAAGGTTTATTGGCAGACTACACCCATAAGGTGGTTACTGCCGCCACCTACTGTATGGAGAAGTAAAATATCCCCCAAAAACAAATTCACGACTTCTTCTGGTTAGCTACCTGGGGACGTAAACATCATGACGTACGAGTCCCACCTTCCATTTAGCTAGCAAATCAATGGCATTGTAACAAAAAGCAGTGCTATGATTGGTCAATAAGGCTGCCAATGTCATCAGAGTTTCTTAATACTGTACCTTCTTTGACGTCATTGTAGATTTGTGAGCAGACAGAGATCATATATCAAGTGCACCATGAGCAGAGAGATGCCTGCTCCACACTTCATTTCTTGCTCTCAATGCCACTTTCTGGGCACACATCTCTCTCTGAGCTCAGTCAGCTCCTCAACATGATCCTCTGTGAGATTGTTATGCACCCCTTGGCCTTAAAATTGTGAGGGAAATGACGCCATAGACTGCACACAATGTGCAGGGAGACGGAACAGTAAACAGGAAATGACGCCATAGACTGCACACAACGTGCAGGGAGACGGAACAGTAAACAGGAAATGACGCCATAGACTGCACACAACGTGCAGGGAGACGGAACAGTAAACAGGAAATGACGCCATAGACTGCACACAACGTGCAGGGAGACGGAACAGTAAACAGGAAATGACACCATAGACTGCACACAACGTGCAGGGAGACGGAACAGTAAACAGGAAATGACACCATAGACTGCACACAACGTGCAGGGAGATGGAACAGTAAACAGGAAATGACACCATAGACTGCACACAATGTGCAGGGAGACCGAACAGTAAACAGGAAATGACACCATAGACTGCACACAACGTGCAGGGAGACGGAACAGTAAACAGGAAATGACACCATAGACTGCACACAACGTGCAGGGAGACGGAACAGTAAACAGGAAATGACACCATAGACTGCACACAACGTGCAGGGAGACGGAACAGTAAACAGGAAATGACACCATAGACTGCACACAACGTGCAGGGAGACGGAACAGTAAACAGGAAATGACACCATAGACTGCACACAACGTGCAGGGAGATGGAACAGTAAACAGGAAATGACACCATAGACTGCACACAACGTGCAGGGAGACGGAACAGTAAACAGGAAATGACACCATAGACTGCACACAACGTGCAGGGAGACGGAACAGTAAACAGGAAATGACACCATAGACTGCACACAATGTGCAGGGAGACGGAACAGTAAACAGGAAATGACACCATAGACTGCACACAACGTGCAGGGAGACGGAACAGTAAACAGGAAATGACACCATAGACTGCACACAACGTGCAGGGAGATGGAACAGTAAACAGGAAATGACACCATAGACTGCACACAACGTGCAGGGAGACGGAACAGTAAACAGGAAATGACACCATAGACTGCACACAACGTGCAGGGAGACGGAACAGTAAACAGGAAATGACACCATAGACTGCACACAATGTGCAGGGAGACGGAACAGTAAACAGGAAATGACACCATAGACTGCACACAACGTGCAGGGAGATGGAACAGTAAACAGGAAATGACACCATAGACTGCACACAATGTGCAGGGAGACGGAACAGTAAACAGGAAATGACACCATAGACTGCACACAACGTGCAGGGAGATGGAACAGTAAACAGGAAATGACACCATAGACTGCACACAATGTGCAGGGAGACGGAACAGTAAACAGGAAATGACACCATAGACTGCACACAATGTGCAGGGAGACGGAACAGTAAACAGGAAATGACACCATAGACTGCACACAACGTGCAGGGAGATGGAACAGTAAACAGGAAATGACACCATAGACTGCACACAACGTGCAGGGAGACGGAACAGTAAACAGGAAATGACACCATAGACTGCACACAACGTGCAGGGAGACGGAACAGTAAACAGGAAATGACACCATAGACTGCACACAACGTGCAGGGAGACGGAACAGTAAACAGGAAATGACACCATAGACTGCACACAACGTGCAGGGAGACGGAACAGTAAACAGGAAATGACACCATAGACTGCACACAACGTGCAGGGAGACGGAACAGTAAACAGGAAATGACACCATAGACTGCACACAATGTGCAGGGAGACGGAACAGTAAACAGGAAATGACACCATAGACTGCACACAACGTGCAGGGAGATGGAACAGTAAACAGGAAATGACACCATAGACTGCACACAATGTGCAGGGAGACGGAACAGTAAACAGGAAATGACACCATAGACTGCACACAATGTGCAGGGAGACGGAACAGTAAACAGGAAATGACACCATAGACTGCACACAACGTGCAGGGAGACGGAACAGTAAACAGGAAATGACACCATAGACTGCACACAACGTGCAGGGAGACGGAACAGTAAACAGGAAATGACACCATAGACTGCACACAACGTGCAGGGAGACGGAACAGTAAACAGGAAATGACACCATAGACTGCACACAATGTGCAGGGAGACGGAACAGTAAACAGGAAATGACACCATAGACTGCACACAATGTGCAGGGAGACGGAACAGTAAACAGGAAATGACACCATAGACTGCACACAATGTGCAGGGAGACGGAACAGTAAACAGGAAATGACACCATAGACTGCACACAACGTGCAGGGAGATGGAACAGTAAACAGGAAATGACACCATAGACTGCACACAATGTGCAGGGAGACGGAACAGTAAACAGGAAATGACACCATAGACTGCACACAACGTGCAGGGAGACGGAACAGTAAACAGGAAATGACACCATAGACTGCACACAATGTGCAGGGAGATGGAACAGTAAACAGGAAATGACACCATAGACTGCACACAATGTGCAGGGAGACGGAACAGTAAACAGGAAATGACACCATAGACTGCACACAATGTGCAGGGAGATGGAACAGTAAACAGGAAATGACACCATAGACTGCACACAACGTGCAGGGAGACGGAACAGTAAACAGGAAATGACACCATAGACTGCACACAACGTGCAGGGAGACGGAACAGTAAACAGGAAATGACACCATAGACTGCACACAACGTGCAGGGAGACGGAACAGTAAACGACACCATAGACTGCACACAACGTGCAGGGAGACGGAACAGTAAACAGGAAATGACACCATAGACTGCACACAACGTGCAGGGAGACGGAACAGTAAACAGGAAATGACACCATAGACTGCACACAACGTGCAGGGAGACGGAACAGTAAACAGGAAATGACACCATAGACTGCACACAACGTGCAGGGAGATGGAACAGTAAACAGGAAATGACACCATAGACTGCACACAATGTGCAGGGAGACGGAACAGTAAACAGGAAATGACACCATAGACTGCACACAACGTGCAGGGAGACGGAACAGTAAACAGGAAATGACACCATAGACTGCACACAACGTGCAGGGAGACGGAACAGTAAACAGGAAATGACACCATAGACTGCACACAACGTGCAGGGAGACGGAACAGTAAACAGGAAATGACACCATAGACTGCACACAATGTGCAGGGAGACGGAACAGTAAACAGGAAATGACACCATAGACTGCACACAATGTGCAGGGAGACGGAACAGTAAACAGGAAATGACACCATAGACTGCACACAACGTGCAGGGAGATGGAACAGTAAACAGGAAATGACACCATAGACTGCACACAATGTGCAGGGAGATGGAACAGTAAACAGGAAATGACACCATAGACTGCACACAACGTGCAGGGAGACGGAACAGTAAACAGGAAATGACACCATAGACTGCACACAACGTGCAGGGAGACGGAACAGTAAACAGGAAATGACACCATAGACTGCACACAACGTGCAGGGAGACGGAACAGTAAACAGGAAATGACACCATAGACTGCACACAACGTGCAGGGAGACGGAACAGTAAACAGGAAATGACACCATAGACTGCACACAACGTGCAGGGAGACGGAACAGTAAACAGGAAATGACACCATAGACTGCACACAACGTGCAGGGAGACGGAACAGTAAACAGGAAATGACACCATAGACTGCACACAACGTGCAGGGAGATGGAACAGTAAACAGGAAATGACACCATAGACTGCACACAATGTGCAGGGAGACGGAACAGTAAACAGGAAATGACACCATAGACTGCACACAACGTGCAGGGAGACGGAACAGTAAACAGGAAATGACACCATAGACTGCACACAATGTGCAGGGAGATGGAACAGTAAACAGGAAATGACACCATAGACTGCACACAATGTGCAGGGAGACGGAACAGTAAACAGGAAATGACACCATAGACTGCACACAATGTGCAGGGAGATGGAACAGTAAACAGGAAATGACACCATAGACTGCACACAATGTGCAGGGAGACGGAACAGTAAACAGGCATTTCAATGTCATAGCCATATAGATACCGGCTGGAACACGGTTTGAACCAATCAGCAGCCAGGATTAGACCCACCTAAAAGGATTATAAGCATCAACTCTTTCAATAAAGATTTAATTTACAGTTTTATTTATTTATTTAAAAGTGTCATTATACACAATAAATACAATACAAAATTAATCTAATACTATACTTCAAATTCTCTTTTTTTTGTACATTATTGTTGGTTTGTCCATGTTGCTGTTGCTCTTGGGTTTGAATTGTCCAACAGGCTTTGAAGATAAGGATGGTGGGATGAACAGTGAGAGGGGCGAAGGAGAGAATAAGAGATTTGATAAATGTGGCCATGTTAACTGAAATGCATCCTAGCCTACTGAACGTCAGCCATGGTCAGGACAACCAGAGGACATGTTTTAACATGTAAAGGTGATTTCATACGTACATGTTTCATTGACAGCTCATCGTCATTACAGTAAGAGAGCGGCAGCCTCAACAGTCAACCAGAAAGTCAGCCACCAGTCAGTCAACCACCTCAACATTTAACCATACTACAACATGTATTTGAAAGAAACACAACCTAACCATCTAGCTGAGAAGAACTGAACAGCTGGGACCAGAAGGTGTATTTGTGGTGATGATAGAAGTCAGAATATGGAAAAAGAGACGTAGAGCTGTAATGATGATGAGATAGCTAACACAAGCCTCTCCTCTGTGGTTTACCTACTGAAGAGAGGCTTTAGGGAGCTCTATGCAGTCTTGCCTTGATTATGTTCAGTAGAGCAAACCGTAGCAAAACATTTAGTCACAGAAAAACAAATCTCTTATTATTGGACAAGTTCCTGTAGTTTTCTCCTGTTTTATACCTACTGAACACGACCCAGGTCTTATTGGTTATACAGACAGGCGGGCAGCAGCTATAACATGATGACTAAAGAATGGAATACAGCGGGAATGAAAAAGGAAAACCTTCAATAATACAAAAAAACTGGAGACAAATTAATCAAATTGATGATTGAGCGTAGTTGAGAGAGCAGAGGGTACTGCCACAGAGTAAAGCATACCTTTTTACAGAGAAAGTCATCACCATCCATCCAGTGACTGTGAGCATTGTAAAGTAAACAACATTCAGATGGACAAACAAGGCCAACCGAGCTTGTCAGAGCAGTGAGAGAGTTAATCCTCTCTCTTCAGTCCCAACTGTTGTGTGTGTTATCTGCTGTGAGTCTGTGGCACGAGTCCTCTGCCTCCAACCTGAGAGTGATGGGCCAGAGAGGACGAAGATGAAGAGGAGACTGAGGGTCTGTATGTGTGTGAGGAGGGCTGGGGGGCCGCGGGTCGCTGGCTGTGGTGGTGGTGTGGCCTGCCGGAGCCCCCTTTGGCCCCGCGCGGCGTGGGACCCTGGGCCTGGCCCTGCAAGTTGAGGATGGTGTCGATGGCACACTGCAGGTGCTCGTTAAGAGACTCATCGTGTGGCGGGGAACCGGAGGAGAAGGAGGCGTTGTCCATGACAGGAGAGTCTGACTTACAGCGCTTTGCAGGAAGTGATGAGTCTCTGTAACAAAAAGTGTCTGGCGGCGAGGAAGGGGGCCCAGGGGCATGCTGGTCCATTCTGAACGTATCACCCCCCCCGCCGCCACCTGACCTCTGGTGGTTTTTACTGCTCACCCTCTTATACCTCCCCATGTCCGCCCCTCTGTTCCAATGATCCCCTTCTCTCCCCCTCTCCTCCTCCTCTCTGTCTGAGAGATGCTGCTGGGTGTTTGTGATGCCCTGCACTAGGCCAGGAGAGGAGGGGGAGGAGTTCCCCAGCCTCAGGGCCTCCCGGCTGAGCTCTGTGTGGGAGCCCCCCTCCCTGGGGCTGCCTCCTCTCTTCTCCAGCTTCAAGCTGGCGATCACTGTCCCCTCTGAGGGAGAGGGTGAGGAGGGTGGGGGGGGAGAATTGGGGGGCGAGGGGGAGGGACGGGGGTACGGGACACTGTCTCCTCCTCCCCCCGGTACGCCCGGTCGGACGCGGGGGCTGATGTTCTCCCGGTAAGTCTTCCGTAGAGGCAGGCGGCAGGTGGTCTGAGGGGAAGTGGCCGTGGAGGCGGGGTTACGCTTGACTCCACCCACATTGTGATGTTCTAACGCTCCGTTCATCTGAGCCGTGAAGGAGGATGCGGGCGCTGTGACTATCTGTGGGCTGGGGGTCGCCTTTGTGGTTGCTATGAAGACCGTTGCTGAGGAGGCTGTGTTACAGCTAGTGGGAGGAGTCCTAATGACAGTTATAGAAGGTGGCGTGGCTAGTGCTGCTGTTTGGGCTTTATGGAGTGCCGGCGCCGGTTGGGGCCGGGTGGTAGGGAGTGTAGGCGCCGGGTGGAGCTGGGTGCTAGGAAGTGTAGGCGCCGGGTGGAGCTGGGTGGTAGGGTGTGGCTGTGGCTTAGGGTGGGGTGTGGATGGTGTGTGGACCGGGTCGAGGGCGGTGTTATGCACCACCTTACTAAACCCCGCCTCCTGCTTGATCTTGAGCTTCAAGCCGATGCGTGGGCGGGCGGCGTACGTCTTCATGGGGGGTTTACTGGTCCTCCGGGGGAGAGTATCACCATCCTCAGCTGGACGAGAGGAGGAGAAAGGGTGGTGGGGTGAGTGACGGGAGGGAGGTGGAGGAGCGCGGCTGAAGGATGAGCTGTGACTCTGGGTGTCGGCTGTCTGTCTGACCCCTGACCCCGACCTGGCCACAGGAGCTGGGGAGCTGGACCAGGAGACAGACGCCCCTGCTCCTCCCTGCTTTATCACCAGCTTGGTGGAGGGGAAGTGGGCCGGAATCGGTGTTGGGGCTGGAGCAGGGGCAACACCACTCCTTACGGTGCTGGGCTCAAACCACTTGGGCTGAGGCTGAGGACGGGGCTGGGACAGGGGCTCAGGATGGGGCTCCGACTGGAGCTGGGGATGGGGCTGGGACAGGGGCTGAGGCTCAGGATGGGGCTGGGACCGGGGCTGAGGCTCAGGATGGGGCTGGGACCGGGGCTGAGGATGGGGCTGGGACAGGGGCTGAGGACGAGGCTGGGACAGGGGCTGAGGATGGGGCTGGGACCGGGGCTGAGGATGGGGCTGGGACAGGGGCTGAGGACGAGGCTGGGACAGGGGCTGAGGATGGAGCTGGGACCGGAGCTGAGGCTCAGGATGGGGCTGAGGCTGGGGCTGGGACTGGAGCTGAGGCTTGGACTGGGCCATGTTGGCAGCTCCACTCTCAATCTCCATCATCCTTGAGTTGGCCACATACTCCTCTGGAGAGAGAGAGATGGAAGTTATCAGATGAATTAGAGATGATAGACCAGACCAAAGGTAAAGCTATTACACATAGTCCACATTTCTGTCAAAACTAATCTGGCTATGTGCTTCTCGGCTGTACACAGGAGGGCCAGTTTGACCATTCAAAAGTTTGGACACCTACTCATTCCAGGGTTTTTCTATATTTGTACTATTTTCTACATTGTAGAATAATAATGAAGACATCAAAACTATGAAATACCACATATGGAATCATGTAGTAACCAAAAAAGGTGTTAAACAAATGTAAATAAATGTTATATTGTAGATTCTTCAACAGCCACCCTTTGCCTTGATGACAGCTTGGCACACTCTTGTATGGGTATAGGCATCTAAACGTCTGACCCTCTGGGAATGTGATGAAAGAAATAAAAGCTGAAATAAATCACTCTACTATTATTCTGACATTTCACATTCTTCAAATAAAGTGGTAGTTCTAACTGACTTAAGGCAGGGAATTTTTACTAGAATTAAATGTCAGAAATTGTGAAAAACTGAGTTTAAATGTATTTGTCTAAGGTGTATGTAAACTTTCGACTTCAACTGTACATACCTATATCTAATATACATATTTATCTAATATCTATATCTAATATACATATATCTAATATACATATTTATCTAATATCTATATCTAATATACATATATCTAATATACATATTTATCTAATATCTATATCTAATATACATATGTATCTAATATCTATATCTATTATACATATGTATCTAATATCTATATCTAATATACATATTTATCTAATATATATATCTAATATCTATATCTAATATACATATTTATCTAATATCTATATCTAATATACATATTTCTAATATACATATGTATATCTAATATAAACTCAGCAAAAAAAGAAACGTCCCTTTTTCTGGACCCTGTCTTTCAAAGATAATTCGTAAAAATCTAAATAACTTCACAGATCTTCATTGTAAAAGGTTTAAACACTGTTCCCATGCTTGTTCAATGAACCATAAAGAATCAATGAACATGCACCTGTGGAACGGTCGTTAAGACTGACAGCTTACAGACGGTAGGCAATTAAGGTCACAGTTATGAAAACTTAGGACACTAAAGAGGCCTTTCTACTGACTCTGAAAAACACCAAAAGAAAGATGCCCAGGGTCCCTGCTCATCTGCGTGAACGTGCCTTAGGCATGCTGCAAGGAGGCATGAGGACTGCAGATGTGGCCAGGGCCAATGTAGGTATGTATAGGCATAGGCATGTATATTAGATATAGGTATGTATGTTAAATATATATCAGATATAGGAATGTTTATTAGATATAGGCATGTATATTAGATATAGGCATGTATATTAGATATAGGCACGTATATTAGATATAGGCACGTATATTAGATATAGGCACGTATATTAGATATAGGCACGTATATTAGATATAGGCACGTATATTAGATATAGGCACGTATATTAGATATAGGCATGTATATTAGATATAGGCATGTATATTAGATATAGGCATGTATATTAGATATAGGCATGTATATTAGATATAGGCATGTATATTAGATATAGTTTCAGTTTCAGAGATTTTTGTAGTTCGTTCCAGTCAATGGCAGCAGAGAAATGGAAGGAAAGTGGAAGGAGAGGCGGCCAAAGGAGGAATTGGCTTTGGGGATGACAAGTGAGATATACCTGCTGGAATGCGTGCTACGGGTGGGTGCTGCTATGGTGACCAGCGAGCAGAGATAAGGCGGGACTTTACCTCGCAGGGTCTTGTAGATGACCTGGAGCCAGTGGGTTTGACGACGAGTATGAAGCGAGGGCCAGCCAACGAGAGCGTACAGGTTGCAGTGGTGGGTAGTATATGTGGCTTTGGTGACAAAACGGATGGCACTGTGATGGACTGCATCCAATTTGTTGAGTAGGGTGTTGGAGGCTATTTTGTAAATGACATCGCCGAAGTCGAGGATCGGTAAGATGGTCAGTTTTACGAGGGTATGTTTGGCAGCATGGGTGAAGGATGCTTTGTTGCGAAATAGGAAGCCAATTCTAGATTTTACAGTCTAACCAGACACCTAGGTATTTGTAGTTGTCCACATATTTTAAGTCAGAACCGTCCAGAGTAGTGATGCCGGACGGGCGGGCAGGTAGCGATCGGTTGAAGAGCATGCATTTAGTTTTACTTGTATTTAAGAGCAATTGGAGGCCACGGAAGAAGAGTTGTATGGCATTGAAGCTCGTCTGGAGGGTTGTTAACACAGTGTCCAAAGAAGGGCCAGAAGTATACAGAATGGTGACGTCTGCGTAGAGGTGGATCAGAGACTGACCAGCAGCAAGAGCGACATCATTGATGTATACAGAGAAGAGTCGGCCCAAGAATTGAACCCTGTGGCACCCCCATAGAGACTGCCAGAGGCCCGGACAACAGGCCCTCAGATTTGACACACTGAACTCTGTCGGAGAAGTAGTTGGTGAACCAGGCGAGGCAGTCATTTGAGAAACCAAGGCTGTTGAGTCTGCCGATGAGGATTTGATGATTGACAGAGTCGAAAGCCTTGGCCAGGTCAGTGAATACGGCTGCACAGTATTGTTTCTTATCGATGGCGGTTAAGATATAATTTAGGATCTTGAGCGTGTCTGAGGTGCACCCATGACCAGCTCTGAAACCAGATTGCATAGCGGAGAAGGTACGGTGGGATTCGAAATGGTCGGTGATCTGTTTGTTAACTTGGCTTTCGAAGACCTTAGAAAGGCGGGGTAGGATAGATATAGGTCTGTAACAGTTTGGGTCAATAGTGTCCCCCCCCCTTTGAGGATGACCGCAGCTGCTTTCCAATCTTTGGGAATTTTAGATGACACGAAAGAGAGGTTGAACAGGCTAGTAATAGGGGTTGCAACAATTTTGGCAGATCATTTTAGAAAGAAAGGGTCCAGATTGGCTAGCCCAGCTGATATGTGGGCGTCCAGATTTTGCAGCTCTTTCAGAACATCAGCTGACTGGATTTGGGAGAAGGAGAAATGTGGAAGGCTTGGGCAAGTTGCTGTGGGGGGTGTAGTGCTGTTGACCGGGGTAGGGGTAGCCAGGTGGAAAGCCGTAGAAAAATGCTAATTGAAATTCTCAATTATAGTGGATTTATCGGTGGTGACAGAGTTTCCTATCCTCAGTGCAGTGGGCAGCTGGGAGGAGGTGCTCTTATTCTCCATGGACTTTACAATGTCCCAGAACTTTTTTGAGTTTGTATTGCAGGAAGCAAATTTCTGCTTGAAAAAGCTAGCCTTGGCTTTTCTAACTGCCTGTGTATATTGGTTTCTAACTTCCCTGAAAAGTTGCATTTCACGGGGGCTGTTCGATGCTAATGCAGAATGCCACAGGATGTTTTTGTGTTGGTTAACTTCTTATGGCTGCAGGGGCAGTATTGAGTAGCTTGGATGAAAGGTGCACAGAGTAAACGGCCTGCTCCTCAGTCCCAGTTACTAATATATGCATATTATTATTAGTATTGGATAGAAAACACTCTGAAGTTTCTAAAACTGTTTGAATTATGTCTGTGAGTATAACAGAACTCATATGGCAGGCAAAAAGCTGAGAAAAAATCCAAACAGGAAGTGAGAATTCTGAGAGTGGTCGATGTTAAAGTCATCGCCTATTCAATTCCCTGTAATATATGGATCTGTTTGCACTTCCTACGCCTTCCACTAGATGTCAACAGTCAGTAGAACGTGGAATGAAGCTTATGCTGTGTTGTGGGACCGGATGGGAGGTGTTTGAGTCAGTGGTCTGGCAGAGTGCCTGTGCTTGGTCACGCACTTTCCTCATGATATCGCCATGCGTTCCATTACTTATAGAGACTGAAAAGAATGCTCCGGTAGGATATATATGATAACAACATCCTGAAGATTGATTCTCTACTAAGTTTGACCAGTTTATTCGACTTGTAATATAACCTTTTGAAGTTTTCGTCCGACGTTTGCCTGCATCTGCGCGAGCGTTTGGACACGTGTACTACACATGCTAGCAAAATTAGCTAATTGGACATAAGTAATGGACATTATCGAACAAAACAACAATTTATTGTGGAACTAGGATTCCTGGCACTGCATTCTGACGAAGATAATCAAAGGTAAGGGAATATTTATGATGTAATTTCGTATTTCTGTTGACTCCAACATGGCGGCTAATTTTGCTATTGTTCTGAGCGCCGTCTCAGATTATTGCATGGTTTGTTTTTTCCATAAAGACACAGCGGTTGCATTAAGGAGAGGTATATCTATAATTCCATGTGTATAACTTGTATTATCATCTACATTTATGATGAGTATTTCTGTTGAAACGATGTGGCTATGCAAAATCACTTGATGTTTTTGGAACTAGTGAATGTAACGCGCCAATGTAAACTCAGATTTTTTGTTATAAATATGAACTTTATCAAACAAAACATGCATGTATTGTATAACATGAAGTCCTATGAGTGTCATCTGATGAAGATAATCAAAGGTTAGTGATTAATTTTATCTCTATTTCTGCTTTTTGTGAAAGCTATCTTTCGCTGGAAAAATGGCTGTGCTTATTGTGGTTTGGTGTGACCTAACAATCGTTTGTAGTGCTTTCGCTGAAAAGCATATTTGAAATCGGACACTGATGGGATTAACAACAAGATTACTTTTAAAATGATATATGACACATGTATATACGTCTGAGGAATTTTAATTATGAGATTTCTGTTGTTTGAATTTGGTGCCCTGCACTCTCTCTGGCTGTTGTCATATCATCCCGATTGCAGCCATAAGAAGTTAAGGGCAGTCAGGTCAGGAGAGAACCAAGGGCTGTATCTGTTCCTGGTTCTACATTTCTTGAATGGGGCATGCTTATTTAAGATGGTGAGGAAGGCATTTTTAAAGAATAACCAGACATCCTCTACTGACGGGATGAGGTCAATATCCTTCCAGGATACCCGGGCCAGGTCGATTAGAAAGGTCTGCTCGCTGAAGTGTTTCAGGGAGCGTTTGATAGTGATGAGTGGAGGTCGTTTGACCGCTGACCCGTTACGGATGCAGGCAATGAGGCAGTGATCGCTGAGATCTTGGTTGAAAACAGCAGAGGTGAATTTAGAGAGCAAGTTGGTTAGGATGATATCTATGAGGGTGCCCGTGTTTATGGCTTTGGGGTTGTACCTGGTAGGTTCATTGATCATTTGTGTGAGATTGAGGGCATCAAGCTTAGATTGTAGGATGGCCGGGGTGTTAAGCATGTCACAGTTTAGGTCACCTAGCAGCACGAGCTCTGAAGATAGATGGGGGGCAATCAGTTCACATATGGTGTCCAGAGCACAGCTGGGGGCAGAGGGTGGTCTATAGCAGGCGGCAACGGTGAGAGACTTGTTTTTAGAGAGGTGGATTTTTAAAAGTAGAAGTTCAAATTGTTTGGGTACAGACCTGGATAGTAGGACAGAACTCTGCAGGCTATCTCTGCAGTAGATTGCAACATCGCCCCCTTTGACTGTTCTATCTTGTCTGAAAATGTTATAGTTAGCGATGGAGATTTCAGGGGTTTTGGTGGTTTTCCTAAACCAGCATTCAGATACGGCTAAGACATCCGGGTTGGCAGAGTGTGCTAAAGCAGTGAATAAAACAAACTTAGGGAGGAGGCTTCTAATGTTAACATGCATGAAACCAAGGCTTTTACGGTTACAGACGTCATCAAAAGAGAGCGCCTGGGGAATAGGAGTGGAGCTAGGCACTGCAGGGCCTGGATTCACCTCTACATCACCAGAGGAACAGAGGAGGAGTAGGATAAGGGTACGGCTAAAAGCTATGAGAATTGGTCGTCTAGAACGTCTAGAACAGAGAGTAAAAGGAGGTTTCTGGGGGAGATAAAATAGCTTCAAGGAATAATGTACAGACAAAGGTATGGTAGGATGTGAATACTGTGGAGGTAAACCTAGGTATTGAGTGATGATGAGAGAGATAGTCTCTAGAAACATCATTGAAACAAGGTGATGTCATCGCATGTGTGGGTGGTGGAACTGAAAGGTTGGATAAGGTATAATGAGCAGGGCTAGAGGCTCTACAGTGAAATAAGCCAATAAACACTAACCAGAACAGCAATGGACAAGGCATATTGACATTAAGGAGAGGCATGCTTAGACGAGTGATCATAAGGGTCCAGTGAGTAGAGGTTGGTTGGGGTCACGGCGATTCAGACAGCTAGCCGAGCCATGGGTAGCAAGCTAGCAGAAGATGGTCTGTTATAGCCACCCCGTGCGTTTCCATCAGTAGATTAGTGGGGTTCCGTGTGGTAGAGGTGACCAATCCAATTGTCAAAATAGTGGCCCAGGAAGATTGTTCGATAGACCTGTTCAGATAGCGATATGCTCAAGACAGCTAACGATTAGCGGGCCGCAGATATATATATAAGAAATGTATATTACATATAGGCATGTATATTAGATATGTATATTAGATATGTATATTAGATATAGGCATGTATATTAGATATGTATATTACATATAGGCATGTATATTAGATATGTATATTAGATATGTATATTAGATATAGGCATGTATATTAGATATGTATATTAGATATAGGCATGTATATTAGATATGTATATTACATATAGGCATGTATATTACATATAGGCATGTATATTAGATATAGGCATGCGTATTAGATATGCATATTAGATATGCATATTAGATATGTATATTAGATATAGGCATGTATATTAGATATGCATATTAGATATGTATATTAGATATGTATATTAGATATAGGCATGTATATTAGATATGTATATTAGATATGCATATTAGATATGCATATTAGATATGCATGCATATTAGATATGTATATTAGATATAGGCATGTATATTAGATATGTATATTAGATATAGGCATGTATATTAGATATGTATATTAGATATAGGCATGTATATTAGATATGTATATTAGATATGTATATTAGATATAGGCATGTATATTAGATATGTATATTAGATATGCATGCATATTAGATATAGGTATGTATATTAGATATGTATATTAGATATGCATATTAGATATGTATATTAGATATGCATGCATATTAGATATAGGCATGTATATTAGATATGCATATTAGATATAGGCATGTATATTAGATATAGGCATGTATATTAGATATGCATATTAGATATGTATATTAGATATAGGCATGTATATTAGATATGTATATTAGATATGTATATTAGATATAGGCATGTATATTAGATATGCATATTAGATATAGGCATGTATATTAGATATAGGCATGTATATTAGATATGCATATTAGATATGTATATTAGATATAGGCATGTATATTAGATATGTATATTAGATATGTATATTAGATATAGGCATGCGTATTAGATATGTATATTAGATATGTATATTAGATATAGGCATGCGTATTAGATATAGGCATAGAACCCAATTGAACATCTTTCGAGACACCTGAACATAGCTGTGCAGAGACGATCAACATCTAACCTGACAAAGCTTGACAGGATCTGCAGAGAAGAATGAGACAAACTCCCAAATGCCAAGCTTGTAGCATCATACTAAAGAAGAATTGAGGCTGTAATCGCTGCCAAAGGTGCTTCAACAAAGTACTGAGGTAAAGGGTCTGAATACTTATGTAAATGTGATATTTACCTTGATTTTATACATTAGTAAACATTTCAAAAAAAAAAACTGTTTTTGCTTTGTCATTATGGGGTAGTGTGTGTAGATTGATGGGGGGAAAAGTTATGATTCCATTTTAGAATAAGGCTGTAACGTAACAAAATGTGGAAAAAGTCAAGGGGTCTGAAAACTTTACGAATTCACTGTATGTATATTAGATATAGATTTGTTACCAGGTCTGTCTCTGGCGAGGATGCGGTCCTGTCCCAGAGAGATCTTCTCTTCTTGAATAAACATCCTGTCCATCATTACCATCTCAGCTGACGGGCCAAGGCGCTGTGAAACCCAACAGCAACACAGCCAGCTAGTCAATCAATCAACCATAACACATAAGTTAGCAAGACAATCCTAGTGAGGGAGAAAGAGTAGACACTGAACAGACAGAACAGATAAATCACCTGGAGAAGGAACCCTAGTGAGGGAGGGCTGTAGCAGGAGACAGATAACTTAAATAACTTACCATTGATAATAAGGTAATAACTTACCGTTGATTCCTCAAAAAGCAGGTGTCTGTATTTATCCAGCATAGCCTGCGTTCTCTTCAGGAGCTGGCTGGAAACCCTCTCAAACTCATCATCCACTGGAGGGGAGAGAATATGGAACAGGGGAGGTGGAGATCAGACAGTGGAAACCAATGGGACATAATTAGGGCTTGGAGTTTCTGGTCAGGTCATGTGGTCACTCCCGTCCATACATATTAGGGCTGGGAAATGCCAGGGACATCGCGATACAATGGTATCACGATTCTTAGGTGCCGATTCGACATGTATTGCGATTCTCACGATTCTACATGTATTGCGATTCTCTTCTCTTAGTTCGAGCGTCTGCTCCGTACAGACCTGACAAGTTTAAGCGGAGCGCGAAATGAATTATGGTCATTGTAGTTAATTACCACGTTTTCTGCGCTAAACTATATTGAATATTGGGCTGTTGGAAACTACAACTCCCTACTACATCGCACAGTTCAGGCATCATCTGATTTATCTCTACAGAAACAGCACATCAAGCTCACAGAAAGAAACAAAATGGAATTCAAATATTTCACCCATGTCGGTCAATTAGTTGTTTAAAACCCCCAAAAATAACAGACATTTCCGTTAATCGCTCAGCACTACTCACTATTTAAAAGAATATGGAGAGCTATAGGATGAAAGCACAGGAGTTTTGGCGCAGGTACAGAAAACTAGCGCTACCTACCTTTTTTTATTTTTATTTTTTTTTACAAATCAATACTTGGAGTCAAAGTTATCAATATAATATTGTCGAAAATAATATTGCAATATAATTAAGCAATAAGGCCCGAGGGGGTGTGGTATATGGCCAATATACCACGGCTAATAGCTGTTCTTGGGCACGACGCAACGCGGCCCATAGCCGTGGTATATTGGCCATGTACCACAAACCATGAGGAGCCTTATTGCTATTGTAAACTGGTTACCAACGTAATTACCACAGTAAAAATAAGTTGTCATACCCGTGGTATACAGTCAATATATACCACTGCTGTCAGCCAATCAGCATTCAGGGTTCAAACCACCCAGTTTATAATACTGTATTAATCCCCCCCCAATCACAAAAACACATGTTAACAGCAGAGTGTGTGTACCTCTGTGGTAGCCGTGGGGTGGCAGTGCCCTGGTAGAGGTGGTAAGGCACCAGGCGGGTCAGGGTGTGTGTACCTCTGTGGTAGTGGTGTGGTGTGGTGGCAGTGCCCTGGTAGAGGTGGTAAGGCACCAGGTGGGTCAGGGTGTGTGTACCTCTGTGGTAGTGGTGTGGTGGCAGTGCCCTGGTACATTCACATTTAAGTCATTTAGCAGACGCTCTTATCCAGAGCGACTTACAAATTGGACAAGTCAGTTAAGAACAAATTCTTATTTACAATGACGGCCTAGGAACAGTGGGTTAACTGCCTTGTTCAGGGGCAGAACGACAGATTTGTACCTTGTCAGCTCGGGGATTTGAACTTGCAACCTTTCAGTTACTAGACCAACGCTCTAACCACTAGGCTACCCTGCCGCCCCGGTAGAGGTGGTAAGGCACCAGGCGGGTCAGAGTGTGTACGTACCTCTGTGGTAGTCGTGTGGTGTGGTGGCAGTGCCCTGGTAGAGGTGGTAAGGCACCAGCCGGGTCAGGGTGTGTGTACCTCTGTGGTAGTCGTGTGGTGTGGTGGCAGTGCCCTGGTAGAGGTGGTAAGGCACCAGCCGGGTCAGGGTGTGTGTACCTCTGTGGTAGTCGTGTGGTGTGGTGGCAGTGCCCTGGTAGAGGTGGTAAGGCACCAGCCGGGTCAGGGTGTGTGTACCTCTGTGGTAGTCGTGTGGTGTGGTGGCAGTGCCCTGGTAGAGGTGGTAAGGCACCAGGCGGGTCAGGGTGTGTGTACCTCTGTGGTAGTCGTGTGGTGTGGTGGCAGTGCCCTGGTAGAGGTGGTAAGGCACCAGCCGGGTCAGGGTGTGTGTACCTCTGTGGTAGTCGTGTGGTGTGGTGGCAGTGCCCTGGTAGAGGTGGTAAGGCACCAGCCGGGTCAGGGTGTGTGTACCTCTGTGGTAGTCGTGTGGTGTGGTGGCAGTGCCCTGGTAGAGGTGGTAAGGCACCAGCCGGGTCAGGGTGTCTTCAAAGCACTGGAAGGAAGAGCTGTAGTCTGGGTGGAGGACTGAGCCCTGCTGCTTCCTCAGCTGCTCCAACATCCTACACACACCACACAGGGTCGAGGAAGATAGGTCACAAGACTGAATTGCCATACGTTTAACAAGCGGTAGGACAACACTCATGCGCACAAACAAACACAACAAAAGAAGACAGAAAAACATTCCAGGAGAATAATACAGGAGCATACCTGGCTTCCTTGCTGGGTTTAGCCATACTGAAAGGCATCTTCATAGCAGCAGTCTGTCAGGTGAACAAGACATAGCATCCATGACCATCACAGCATCAGAACACAGACCCAGATTGATTAGACAGGTGATTAAATAGTCAGAAATGGAAGCCAGCGGGATTGGTTGAGGGTCTCCTGACCTGTGTTTGTAGAGAGGCCAGACCAGGGCTGAAAGTCTGCTGTGTAGAGGTCATCTGACCCAGACCTGACTCCAACCCCCCCACCTGGCAGAGGAAAGAGGGAGAGTAAAACAATACTATTGAACCTTTATTTATCCAGGTATGTCAGTTAACTTCTTATGGATGAGGGCAGTATTGAGTAGCTTTAATGAATAAGGTGCCCAGAGTAAATTGCATGCTACTCAGGCCCAGAAGCTAAGATATGCATATTATTAGTAGATTTGGATAGAAAACACTCTGAAGTTTCTAAAACTGTTTGAATGATGTCTGTGAGTATAACAGAACTCATATGGCAGGCAAAAACCTGAGAACAAAATCCAACCAGGAAGTGGGAAATCTGAGGTTTGTAGTTTTTCAACTCTTAGCCTATCCAAGATAGTGTAAATTTGGTCCGATTGCACTTCCTACGGCTTCCACTAGATGTCAACAGTCTTTAGAACTTTGTTTGAGGCTTCTTCTGTGAAGGGGGAGAGAATGAGAGCTGTTTCAACCAGAGGTCTGGCAGAGTGCCATGAGCTCAGTCAGTTAGCTGCGTTCCATTGCATTTCTAAAGACAAAGGAATTCTCCGATTGAGACATTATTGAAGATTTATGTTAAAAACATCCTAAAGATTGATTCTATACATCGTTTGACATGTTTCTGCGAACTGTAACGGAACTTTTGGACTTTTCGTCTGGACCTAGTGCTCGCGCCTCATGAATTTGGATTTGTGACCTAAACGCGCGAACAAAAAGGAGGTATTTGGACATAAATTATGGACGTTATCGAACAAAACAAACATTTATTGTGGAACTGGGATTCCTGGGAGTGCATTCCGGTGAAGATCAAAGGTAAGTGAATATTTATAATGCTATTTCTGACTTCTGTTGACTCCACAACATGGCGGGTATCTGTATGGCTTGTTTTTGTGTCTGAGCACCGTACTCAGATTATTGCATGGTGTGCTTTTTCCGTAAAGCTTTTTTGAAATCTGACACAGCGGTTGCATTAAGGAGAGGTTTATCTAAAATTCCATGCATAACACTTGTATCTTTTATCAATGTTTATTATGAGTATTTCTGTAAATTGATGTGGCTCTCTGCAAAATCACCGGATGTTTTGGAAAAAAAACATTACTGACCATAACGCGCCAATGTAAACTGAGATTTTTGGGTATAAATATGAACTTTATCGAACAAAACATACATGTATTGTGTAACATGAAGTCCTATGAGTGTCATCTGATGAAGATCATCAAAGGTTAGTGATTAATTTTATCTCTATTTCTGCTTTTTGTGACTCCACTCTTTGGCTGGAAAAATGGCTGTGTTTTTCTGTGACTAGTTGCTGATCTAACATAATCGTTTGGTGTGCTATTGTCGTAAAGCCTTTTTGAAATCGGACACTGTGGTGGGATTAACAACAAGTTCATCTTTAAAATGGTGTAAAATACTTGTATGTTTGAGGAATTTTAATTATGAGATTTCTGTTGTTTGAATTTGGCGCCCTGCAGTTTCACTGGCTGTTGTCATATCGATCCCGTTAACGGGACTTCAGCCGTAAGAAGTTTTTAAGAACAAATTCGTATTTATTTAAATTTGATGGCCAATATAGCTTTTTGAATTTAAAGGAGTCAAATGGTTGTGATGAGGGTTGAGCATCAGTAGGTGTTACCTACCTGCACAGCCTGGTGTACTGACTGTTGACCAGGCTGGTGTGCTGACTGGTTAAGGTTAGCTTGAGCCACGCCCCCCTGTGTCACCTGAGCTCCTGACAACACGTCATTGGATGCTGAAAAGAGAGATGGGAGTCAGATCAGGAACACATTTCACAGTAGTAATGTTGTTTCTTTCTGACCTGTGGCAGGAGTCTTGACCAGCACAGACGACTGAGGAGCAGGCACGTCTTGTTGTTGACCACCATGTTGTTGGGATTGGGGCTGGCTTTGCTGCTGCCGTTTGGCCTGTAGTAGAATGTTCTGTTGGATCTGAGCGTGAATAAAGAGAGAAAATTGATTATTTGAATACTTTGATAAACACTCAGATAGCAGCAAGTCAAAACATCTGAGCAGTGAGAAGTGTGTTCCTTCACACCTGGTGTTTCTGTTGTGGAGAGGGCTGAGCACCAATCAGCTGCAGACGGTGCTGCCGCTCTGCTGTTAAGACCTGGGTCTTCAACACCTCACCCCCGGGGTCCCCCACCTGGCTAGCAGTGAACTGGAGCCCTGCCAGAGGGGCCTGGAGGATGTGGGGGGGTTTGGGGGAGCGAGAGGGAGGGGGGACATCCGATTGGTAGAGAGCAGGCTGGGAGGGGGGCCGGGGCTGAAGGTGTATCTGTTGTTGTTGTGGGGCAGGCTGGGAGGGGGGCCGGGGCTGAAGGTGTATCTGTTGTTGCTGCTGCTGTTGTAGTAGTGCAGGCTGGGAGGGGCCTGGTATCTGGTTCTGGATAATGAACATTGGGGGAAGAGAGGAGGGGGTACAGGATCGGGCGGGGGTCTGGGGTTGAGAAGGTGGCCAGGACTGGGGGGAATGCATGGGGAGAGGGGAGGGCTGGGGGCTGTCCGACAGAGGGAGGGCAGTGTGGGAGGCCAGGGGCTGGGAGGGGGACAGGCTCTGGAGCTTCAGTTGCTGCTGCTGGCCACCCGCCTGGGGCATCTGGGGTTAGAGGTCAAAACAAACAGGAAACACGTCAGAAACCAACACAGAGGATACAAACATGATATTTGGGTTCCAAATAATACAAGTTATACTAGAACCTCCCGGGTGGCGCAGTGGTCTAGGGCACTGCATCGCAGTGCTAGCTGCGCCACCAGAGTCTCTGGGTTCACGCCCAGGCTCTGTCGCAGCCGGCCGCAACCGGGAGGTCCGTGGGGCGACGCACAATTGGCATAGCGTCGTCCGGGTTAGGGAGGGTTTGGCCGGTAGGGATACCCTTGTCTCAGTATGTAAATGTAATAAAAATGTATGCACTCTACTGTAAGTCGCTCTGGATAAGAGCGTCTGCTAAATGACTAAAATGTAAATGTAATGTGGAACAGCATTTTAAACAGGTCAGGCAGCTATAGAACACCAAGCTAAAAAAACAAGTATTCATAGTAGTAGAAGTAGTATTGATAGTAGTAGTAGTAATATTGATAGTAGTAGCAGTAGTAGTAGTATTGATAGTAGTAGTAGTAGTAATATTGGTAGTAGTAGTACTAATATTTAAAGTAGTAGTAGTAGTAATATTCAAAGTAGTAGTAGTAGTAGTAATATTCAAAATAGTAGTAGTAGTAGTACTATTTAAAGTTGTAGTAGTAGTAGAAGTACTATTTAAAGTTGTAGTAGTAGTAATATTTAAAGTTGTAGTAGTAGTAGATAGTAATATTTAAAGTTGTAGAAGTAGTAGTAATATTTAAAGTTGTAGTAGAAGTAGTAGTAGAAGTAATATTTAAAGTTGTAGTAGTAGTAATATTTAAAGTAGTAGTAAATAGTAATATTTAAAGTTGTAGTCGTAGTTGTAGTAGTAATATTTAAATTAGTAGTAGTAGTAGTAGTAATATTTAAAGTAGTAGTAGTAGTAAATAGTAATATTTAAAGTAGTAGTAGTAGTAAATAGTAATATTTAAAGTAGTAGTAGTAAATAGTAATATTTAAAGTAGTAGTAGTTGTAGTAAATAGTAATATTTAAAGTAGTAGTAGTAGTTGTAGTAAATAGTACTATTTAAAGTAGTAGTAGTTGTAGTAAATAGTACTATTTAAAGTAGTAGTAGTTGTAATAAATAGTAGTATTTAAAGTAGTAGTAGTAAATAGTAATATTTAAAATAGTAGTAGAGTAGTAAATAGTAATTTTTAAAATAGGTGTAGTAGTAAATAGTAATATTTAAAGTAGTAGTAGTAGTAGTAGTAGTAAATAGTAATATTTAAAGTAGTAGTAGTAGTAAATAGTAATATTTAAAGTAGTAGTAGTACAGCATGGGTGGTGAAAATACATAAAATATTTGATTAGGGTAGCTAGTGTGTACTAGCCAACTACCTAGTGTGTACTAGCCAACTACCTAGTGTGTACTAGCTAGCTGCACAAGTACCAGTGGTTTACATAACGTCCTGGACCAGTATGTGCGTAGCACCCTGACACCCCGGACCAGAGCCACTGGGCTGACTGGTATGTGCGTAGCACCCTGACGCCCTGGACCAGAGCCACTGGGCCGACTGGTACGTGCGTAGCACCCTGACGCCCTGGACCAGAGCCACTGGGCCGACTGGTACGTGCGTAGCACCCTGACGCCCTGGACCAGAGCCACTGGGCCGACTGGTATGTGCGTAGCACCCTGACGCCCTGGACCAGAGCCACTGGGCCGACTGGTATGTGCGTAGCACCCTGACGCCCTGGACCAGAGCTACTGGGCCGACTGGTATGTGCGTAGCACCCTGACACCCTGGACCAGAGCTACTGACTCACACGATACACGAGACCAAGAAACGTCTACAGGTTGCACACGCACAGTCATTTGAAAGAATAACAAAACTTCAGCAAGACAACTCAAAAGGCGAAATCCATTAACGCCAAGGTAATGGAATTCATTGCCCTTGACAATGAACACACACACAATCAACCGTTCTCCATTGTGGGTGATGTTGGCTTTCGCCGACTGGTCGAGCACCGGTTAACACTACCAGGTGCGCTATTTTTCAGATGTTGCCCTACCGGAGTTATACAGTAATAGCGTCACTGCTATTAGCTTCACGACATACTATGGAACGCTGTTTGGGTCTTTGCGGGTCAAAAAGATACAGTAGCACTGTCAAAGCTGTACAAAAAAGTCAGCAAACAAGCAAACACCGGCCACGAACAATGTGTTTACAATACCCCGTTGGTAATAAAGCATTATTTTGTCGACCGCAACTTCTGGGGTAGCTAGCTTTAGCTTGGTACCTAGCTAGACCCAATACAACCAGCCTGAAAACAATGCCCAGTAGAAACTGCAGTCGTTTTCACTATTCTGAGCAATGATTTAGGAATCCTTGTAAGTATTAACTAGGTAGCCACTAGTTGTTCGCCTATTGAAATTGAACTTCAGCTCATGAAAATAAATAGCTAGCCAGCTACTTAACCCTGTTGCCAAAGGCTAACGTTATTAGCAGCCAGCTAGCTTCATCTGCCCTTGCTGATGGAAGGAGGTTTTCACTCAAAATCTCACGATACATGGCCCCATTCATTCTTCCCTTTATCCGGATCAGTCGTCCTGGTCCCTTTGCAGAAAAACAGCCCCAAAGCATGATGCTTCCACCCCCATGCTTCACAGTAGGTATGGTGTTCTTTGGATGCAACTCAGCATTCTTTGTCCTCCAAACACGACGAGTTGAGTTTTTACCAAAAAGTTCTATTTTGGTTTCATCTGACCATATGACATTCTCCCAATCTTCTTCTGAATCATCCAAATGCTCTCTAGCAAACTTCAGACGGGCCTGGACATGTACTGGCTTAAGCAGGGGGACACGTCTGGCACTGCAGGATTTGAGTCCCTGGCGGCGTAGTGTGTTACTGATGGTAGGCTTTGTTACTTTGGTCCCAGCTCTCTGCAGGTCATTCACTAGGTCCTCCCGTGTGGTTCTGGGATTTTTGCTCACCGTTCTTGTGATCATTTTGACCCCACGGGGTGAGATCTTGCGTGGAGCCCCAGATCGAGGGAGATTATCAGTGGTCTTGTATGTCTTCCATTAACTAATAATTGCTCCCACAGTTGATTTCTTCAAACCAAGCTGCTTACCTATTGCAGATTCAGTCTTCCCAGCCTGGTGCAGGTCTACAATTTTGTTTCTGGTGTCCTTTGACAGCTCTTTGGTCTTGGCCATAGTGGAGTTTGGAGTGTGACTGTTTGAGGTTGTGGACAGGTGTCTTTTATACTGATAACAAGTTCAAACAGGTGCCATTAATACAGGTAACGAGTGGAGGACAGAGCAGCCTCTTAAAGAAGAAGTTACAGGTCTGTGAGAGCCAGAAATCTTGCTTGTTTGTAGGTGACCAAATACTTATTTTCCACCATAATTTGCAAATAAATTCATTAAAAATCCTACAATGTGATTTTCTGGATTTTATTTTCTCATTTTGTCTGTCATAGTTGAAGTGTACCTATGATGAAAATTACAGGCGTCTCATCTTTTTAAGTGGGAGAACTTGCACAATTGGTGGCTGACTAAATACTGTTTTGCCCCACTGTGGATACATTTGTACCCGTTTCCTCCAGCATCTTCACAAGGTCTTTTGCTGTTGTTCTGGGATTGATTTGCACTTTTCGCACCAAAGTACGTTCATCTCTAGGAGACAGAACGCGTCTCCTTCCTGAGCGGTATGACGGCTGCGTGGTCCCATGGTGTTTATACTTGCGTACTATTGTTTGTACAGATGAACGTGGAACCTTCATTGTAACAAAATGTGGAAATAAAGGGTTGTGAAGGCACTCATCATCATCATCATCATATCGTATGTGAAGTCTCGGGAAATTCCCTACTTTAAACACCCACAAACAAGATGAACTGAGATGGATTGGCATGGTGATTTAGAGAGGACACAAGATGAACTGAGATGGATTGGCATGGTGATTTAGAGAGGACACAAGATGAACTGAGATGGATTGGCATGGTGATTTAGAGAGGACACAAGATGAACTGAGATGGATTGGCATGGTGATTTAGAGAGGACACAAGATGAACTGAGATGGATTGGCATGGTGATTTAGAGAGGACACAAGATGAACTGAGATGGATTGGCATGGTGATTTAGAGAGGACACAAGATGAACTGAGATGGATTGGCATGGTGATTTAGAGAGGACACAAGATGAACTGAGATGGATTGGCATGGTGATTTAGAGAGGACACAAGATGAACTGAGATGGATTGGCATGGTGATTTAGAGAGGACACAAGATGAACTGAGATGGATTGGCATGGTGATTTAGAGAGGAAACAGATGAACTGAGATGGATTGGCATGGTGATTTAGAGAGGAAACAGAGATGGATTGGCATGGTGATTTAGAGAGGAAACAGATGAACTGAGATGGATTGGCATGGTGATTTAGAGAGGAAACAGAGATGGATTGGCATGGTGATTTAGAGAGGACACAAGATGAACTGAGATGGATTGGCATGGTGATTTAGAGAGGAAACAGAGATGGATTGGCATGGTGATTTAGAGAGGAAACAGATGGACTGAGATGGATTGGCATGGTGATTTAGAGAGGAAACAGAGATGGATTGGCATGGTGATTTAGAGAGGAGACAGATGGACTGAGATGGATTGGCATGGTGATTTAGAGAGGAAACAGAGATGGATTGGCATGGTGATTTAGAGAGGAAACAGAGATGGATTGGCATGGTGATTTAGAGAGGAAACAGATGGACTGAGATGGATTGGCATGGTGATTTAGAGAGGAAACAGAGATGGATTGGCATGGTGATTTAGAGAGGAAACAGAGATGGATTGGCATGGTGATTTAGAGAGGAAACAGATGGACTGAGATGGATTGGCATGGTGATTTAGAGAGGAAACAGAGATGGATTGGCATGGTGATTTAGAGAGGAAACAGATGGACTGAGATGGATTGGCATGGTGATTTAGAGAGGAAACAGATGGACTGAGATGGATTGGCATGGTGATTTAGAGAGGAAACAGAGATGGATTGGCATGGTGATTTAGAGAGGAAACAGAGATGGATTGGCATGGTGATTTAGAGAGGAAACAACTCTTTTTTTCAACTCTTAATGATCGGCTATGAAAAGCCAACTGAAAATTATTCATGATTATTATTTGACCATGCTTGTCACTTATGAACATTTTGAACATCTTGGCCATGTTCTGTTATAATCTCCACCCGGCACAGCCAGAAGAGGACTGGCCACCCCTCATAGCCTGGTTCCTCTCTAGGTTTCTTCCTAGGTTTTGGCCTTTCTAGGGAGTTTTTCCTAGCCACCGTGCTTCTACACCTGCATTACTAGCTGTTTGGGGTTTTAGGCTGGGTTTCTGTACAGCACTTCGAGATATTAGCTGATGTACGAAGGGCTATATAAAATAAACTTGATTGAAACAGAGATGGATTGGAATGGTGATTTAGAGAGGAAACAGATGGACTGAGATGGATTGGCATGGTGATTTAGAGAGGAAACAGAGGTGGATTGGCATGGTGATTTAGAGAGGAGACAACCACCAGGTCTATGGTCAGGATGAACTGAGATGGAAGGTACAGATGAGAAACACACAGAGATCTAGCTGGCGAACGAAAGCGAGACAGAGAGAGAAGCCTGCAGGTAAACACAACGTCCTGACGCAGAGTGGCTTGTTGTCTACCTGGTTTACCACTGCTGTCTCAGCTAATTGGCTGTCATGGCCCGAGGAGGCTTGGCCAAAGCTGCTGTTGCTGCTGACGATAACGGACGCTGGCACGCCCACTGACATAGTGGGGACGGGGTCATTCTCTGTCTGTCGCTGGTCCTGACATGAGCACATTACCAAGTCAGGGAGGGAGGGAGGAGGTAAGGAGAGAGGAAAGGAGAGTAAAATAGTAAAAAAAAGATTGGACAGTTCAGACCAGGGGACCAAGGCATCAGTCTTATCTAGTTGGTCATTGTTAACTGTTCACTTCAGATCAACAACACAATGTCAGCAAAGACAGGAGGTAGAGAGAACAGAGAGGCAGAGAGAGAAAGGCAGAGGGCAGAAGGTGGCAGAGAGCAGAGGGTGGGACGGAGTGTGCAGTGGTAGAGAGGAGAAGCGAGCAGAGGAGGGATGGAGCGCGCAGAGGAGAAGAGGAGATGCAAGGTGGAGAGGAGACGCAAGGTAGAGGTAGAGACGTAGAGGTAGTGACGTAGAGGTAGACACGTAGAGGTAGTGACGTAGAGGTAGAGAGGTAGAGACATAGAGAGGCAGAGACGTAGAGGCAGAGACGTAGAGGTAGAGACGTAGAGGTAGAGACGTAGAGGTAGTGAGGAAGAGACGTAGAGGTAGAGACGTAGAGGTAGAGAGGAAGAGACGTAGAGGTAGAGAGGTAGAGGTGGTGAGGAAGAGACGTAGAGGTAGAGACGTAGAGGTAGAGAGGAAGAGACGTAGAGGTAGTGAGGAAGAGACGTAGAGGTAGAGACGTAGAGGTAGAGACGTAGAGGTAGAGACGTAGAGGTGGTGAGGAAGAGACGTAGAGGTAAAGACGTAGAGGTAGAGACGTAGAGGTAGTGAGGAAGAGACGTAGAGGTAGAGACGTAGAGGTAGAGACGCAGAGGTAGAGACGCAGAGGTAGAGACGTAGAGGTAGAGACGTAGAGGTAGAGACGCAGAGGTAGAGACGCAGAGGTAGACGTAGAGGTAGAGACGTAGAGGTAGAGACAGAGGTAGAGGAAGAGACGTAGAGGTAGAGAGGAAGAGACGTAGAGGTAGAGACGTAGAGAGGTAGAGGTAGAGGCGTAGAGGTAGAGGTAGAGGCGTAGAGGTAGAGAGGAAGAGACGTAGATGTAGAGACGTAGAGGTAGTGAGGAAGAGACGTAGATGTAGAGACGTAGAGGTAGAGAGGAAGAGACGTAGAGGTAGAGACGTAGAGGTAGTGAGGAAGAGACGTAGAGGTAGAGACGTAGAGGTAGTGAGGAAGAGACGTAGAGGTAGAGACGTAGAGGTAGAGAGGAAGAGACGTAGAGGTAGAGAGGTAGAGGTGGTGAGGAAGAGACGTAGAGGTAGAGACGTAGAGGTAGAGAGGAAGAGACGTAGAGGTAGTGAGGAAGAGACGTAGAGGTAGAGACGTAGAGGTAGAGAGGAAGAGACGTAGAGGTAAAGACGTAGAGGTAGAGAGGAAGAGACGTAGAGACGTAGAGGTAGAGACGTAGAGGTAGAGACGTAGAGGTGGTGAGGAAGAGACGTAGAGGTAAAGACGTAGAGGTAGAGAGGAAGAGACGTAGAGACGTAGAGGTAGAGACGTAGAGGTAGAGACGTAGAGGTAGAGACGCAGAGGTAGAGACGTAGAGGTAGAGACGTAGAGGTAGAGACGCAGAGGTAGAGACATAGAGGTAGACGTAGAGGTAGAGACGTAGAGGTAGAGACAGAGGTAGAGGAAGAGACGTAGAGGTAGAGAGGAAGAGACGTAGAGGTAGAGACGTAGAGAGGTAGAGGTAGAGGCGTAGAGGTAGAGGCGTAGAGGTAGAGAGGTAGTGACGTAGAGGTAGAGACGTAGAGGTAGAGACAGAGAGGTAGAGACGTAGAGGTAGAGACGTAGAGGTAGAGAGGTAGAGACAGAGAGGTAGAGACGTAGAGGTAGAGAGGTAGAGAGGAAGAGACGTAGAGGTAGAGAGGTAGAGACAGAGAGGTAGAGACGTAGAGGTAGAGAGGTAGAGAGGAAGAGACGTAGAGGTAGAGAGGTAGAGGTAGAGACGTAGAGGTAGAGAGGAAGAGGTAGAGAGGAAGAGGTAGACACGTAGAGGAAGAGACGTAGAGGTAGAGAGGTAGAGACAGAGAGGTAGAGACCTAGAGGTATCGACGTAGAGACGCGGAGGTAGAGACGTAGAGGTAGAGACGTAGAGGTAGAGACGTAGAGGTAGAGACGTAGAGGTAGAGAGGAAGAGGTAGAGAGGAAGAGGTAGAGAGGAAGAGGTAGAGAGGAAGAGGTAGAGAGGAAGAGGTAGAGGTAGAGGTAGAGAGGAAGAGGTAGAGAGGTAGAGGTAGAGAGGAAGAGGTAGAGAGGTAGAGGTAGAGAGGAAGAGGTAGAGAGGTAGAGGTAGAGACGTAGAGGTCGAGACGTAGAGGTCGAGACGTAGAGGTAGAGAGGAAGCGACGTAGAGGTGTAGAGACGTAGAGGTAGAGATGTAGAGAGGAAGAGACAGAGGTAGACACGTAGAGGTAGAGACCTAGAGGTATCGACGTAGAGACGCGGAGGTAGAGACGTAGAGGTAGAGACGTAGAGGTAGAGACGTAGAGGTAGAGACGTAGAGGTAGAGACGTAGAGGTAGAGACGTAGAGGTAGAGACGTAGAGGTAGAGACGTAGAGGTAGAGACGTAGAGGTAGAGACGTAGAGGTAGAGACGTAGAGGTAGAGAGGCAGAGGTAGAGAGGCAGAGGTAGAGACGTAGAGGTAGAGACGTAGAGGTAGAGAGGAAGCGACGTAGAGGTGTAGAGACGTAGAGGTAGAGAGGAAGCGACGTAGAGGTGTAGAGACGTAGAGGTAGACAGACGTCGAAAGGTAGAGGTAGAGGTAAACGTAGAGACGTAGAGGTAGAGACGTAGAGACAGAGCCGAAGAGGTAGATGGGAAGAGACGTAGAGGTAGAGACGTAGAGAAGTAGATACAAAGAGGTAAAGAGGTAGACGTAAAGTTAGAGGTAGAGACGTAGAGGTAGAGAGGTAGAGACGTAGAGGTAGAGATGTAGAGGAAGAGACGTAGAGGTAGAGACGTAGAGGTAGTGACGTAGAGGTAGAAAGGAAGAGGTAGAGAGGAAGAGGTAGAGAGGAAAAGACGTAGAGGTAGAGACGTAGAGGTAGAGAGGTAGAGACTAGGAGGTAGAGACTAGGAGGTAGAGACGTAGAGGTAGAGAGGTAGAGACTTAGAGGTAGTGACGTAGAGGTCGAGAGGAAGAGGTAGAGAGGTAGAGGTAGAGAGGTAGACGTAAAGGTAGAGGTAGAGACGTAGAGGTAGAGAGGCAGAGGTAGAGACGCAGAGGTAGAGAGGCAGAGGTAGAGACGCAGAGGTAGAGGCAGAGGTAGAGACGCAGAGGTAGAGACGCAGAGGTAGAGACGCAGAGGTAGAGACGCAGAGGCAGAGAGGAAGAGGTAGAGAGGCAGAGGTAGAGAGGCAGAGGTAGAGACGCAGAGGTAGAGAGGTAGAGACGTAGAGGTAGAGACGTAGAGGTAGAGACGTAGAGGTAGAGACGTAGAGGTAGAGACGTAGAGGTAGAGACGTAGAGGTAGAGACGTAGAGGTAGAGACGCAGAGGTAGAGACGCAGAGGTAGAGACGTAGAGGTGTAGAGGTAGAGAGAGCGCGCGGGGAGAGGCAGAGGGAGAGAGAGCGTGGGGAGAGGCAGAGGGAGAGAGAGCGTGGGGAGAGGCAGAGGGAGAGAGAGCACGGGGAGAGGCAGCGAGAGAGAGAGCGTGGGGAGAGGCAGCGAGAGAGAGAGCGTGGGGAGAGGCAGCGAGAGAGAGAGCGTGGGGAGAGGCAGCGAGAGAGAGAGCGTGGGGAGAGGCAGCGAGAGAGAGAGCACGGGGAGAGGCAGAGGGAGAGAGAGCACAGGGAGAGGCAGAGGGAGAGAGAGCGTGGGGAGAGGCAGAGGGAGAGAGAGCGTGGGGAGAGGCAGAGGGAGAGAGAGCACGGGGAGAGGCAGCGAGAGAGAGCGTGGGGAGAGGCAGTGAGAGAGAGAGCGTGGGGAGAGGCAGAGGGAGAGAGAGCGTGGGGAGAGGCAGAGGGAGAGAGAGCACGGGGAGAGGCAGCGAGAGAGAGAGCGTGGGGAGAGGCAGAGGGAGAGAGAGCACGGGGAGAGGCAGAGAGAGAGAGAGCACGGGGAGAGGCAGAGAAGAGGCAGAGAGAGAGCACGGGGGGAGGGAGAGAGAGAGAGAGCGTGGGGAGAGGCAGAGAGAGAGAGCGGGGAGAGGCAGAGAGAGAGAGCGTGGGGAGAGGCAGAGAAGAGGCAGAGAGAGAGCACGGGGAGAGGCAGAGAAGAGGCAGAGAGAGAGCACGGGGGGAGGGAGAGAGAGAGAGAGCGTGGGGAGAGGCAGAGAGAGAGAGCGGGGAGAGGCAGAGAGAGAGAGCGTGGGGAGAGGCAGAGAAGAGGCAGAGAGAGAGCACGGGGAGAGGTAGAGAAGAGGCAGAGAGAGCGCGGGGAGGAATACTGGGGAGGCATACTGACCTGCTGGAGGAACATCTGGAGTTGTTCCTGGCTGAGGATCATGCTGGAGCCCTGGTGGCCTGTGAAGAGCACCCTGCTCCCAGGGCTGTGCTGCTGGGCTAGGTGTGGGACCAGTGTGGTGGACACAGATAAGGCCGGAGAGGAGGAGGGGACAGACATGGCCATGGAGACAGAGGGCCCAGCTTGCATAGAGAGGATGGAGGAGGGCTGAGGGGCTTGTCCAGGGTGGGCTGCTTGGTCTGTAGAACTCCCCAGCATCGGCACACTCCCCCCAGGCTGGCCCTGTGCAATGGCAGCAGCCCCACCCACCCCGCTGCTGGGAACGCCCCCTGGCTGTGGCTGCAGAGCGGGCTGCAGGCTGACAGCAGGACTCAACCCTTCTACCTGGCTCAGCATGGTCAGGGAGTTGTGCAAGGGCATGCCCTGCATCACTGTGTGGGCCTGGTGGCCCGTGACTGGGTGGCTCTGGCTCTGGGAGAGGGTGACAGGCATCTGGAAGAGCTGATGTCCCACCCCCATCTGGCCCGGCTGCAGCTGGATGTGGCCCTGGAGCAGAGGGTGGCCCTGAGATGTCAGCACCTGGCCCAGGTTGATGTTCTGGTGCTGAGCCAGGATCTGGTTGGCTATCAGCTGGCCCCCAGGCCCCCGGGAGGTGATGATGTGGCCCCCAGGGTGCTGCGTGAGGATCTGACCCCCGGCTAGCTGCTGCGGCAAGAGGAACTGGTGGTTCTGCCCCCCCAGCATGATGCTGCCGGGCTGGTTGAGCAGATGGACACTGAGCGCTTTCCCAGAGGGGTGGTGAGCTGTCTGCTGTTTGAACAGTGCCTGCTGGGAAACCCCTGCCTGAGAGGTCAGGACCACGTTAGAGCCAGGCTTGCCTGTCAGGAAGGCTACATTCTGGGCAGCGGAGACAGGGACCTGACCTCCAAGAGCCTTGTTGCCATCGTTCTGGAGGGTGTGGGTCTGCTGCTGTTTGAACAGTTTGGGCTGGATGGCTGCGCCCCCCTGAGGGGGTTTGGGCTGGATGGGGGTCGGGGTTCGCTGGATGATCAGGTTCTGCATGACCTGTCCTTGGGGATGGTTCTGTTGACCCATGCTTCCAGCAGCAGCGATGGTGCTACTGTTACTGTTAGTGCACAACGCCGGGCCGTTTAAAACTGGAGATCCCAGAGTAGCTTTGCCCCCTTGGATCAGAAGTCCCCCTCCCAGTCCGCCCTGCCCACCTGCCCCCTGTGCCTCGGGGCCAGGCTGGTGCAGCTGGTATCCTCCCATACCCTTGGCCAGGATGGGCTGTCCTGATTGGTTCATAGTCATCACAGTGGGCTGGCCCATCACCTGTATCTGTCCCAGTCCCAGGTGTCCTGACTGACAGCCGTTTGGTAGAGCCTGGAGGGAGGTGATTGGCTGAAGGGTGACGTTACCCAGGCCTGCCACCTGCTGCATGAACGGCTGCATACTGATGGTCTGGGCCTTGTTCATGACCTGGGGCCCAAACTCCAGGCCCTGTTGGGCCAGCACCGAGCCCAGCATGTCAGCTGTGGCCTGGGGAGGGGTGGCAGAGGAGTCTGGAGCTCCATGGAAGATGGGGAGCCCCACCCCCACAGCGGTCCCTCCAGGCCCAGTCAGGCTGTCTGTACAGGGCAGGGTCTGGACCACCTGAGTCAGGCCTGGCATGGTGAGGTCGAAGGAGCCCAGGTCCAGCTCTGCCTCAGCCTCCTGCAGGCTCTGCTCTGTAATGTTAGCCTCCGCCAGGCTCTGCTGCAGGATGTCACATGGCTCCATGGTGTTGCTACCGCTACCGCCCGGCGACCCGCCCAGGATGACATCATCTTCCAGGAAGTCCAGGTCCACACTGACCCGGGGCAAGACTGGCTGCTCATTGGACGGCAGCTGGACTGGGGGCAGGACCTCTGGAATGTGGCACTATGAGAGAAGAGGGAGAAGGTCTGTGATGGAGGATGAGAGAGGTCTGTGATGGAGGACAAAAAGAAGAGAGAAGAAGAGAGTGAAGGTCTGTGATGGAGGACGAAAAGAAGGTCTGTGATGGAGGACGAGAGAGAAGAGAGAAGAAGAGAGTGAAGGTCTGTGCCGGAGGACAAAAAGAAGAGTGAAAAGGTCCGTGCCGGTGGACAGGAAGAGAAAAGGTCCGTGCCGGTGGACAGGAAGAGAAAAGGTCCGTGCCGGAGAACAGGAAGAGAAAAGGTCCGTGCCGGAGAACAGGAAGAGAAAAGGTCCGTGCCGGAGGACAGGAAGAGAAAAGGTCCGTGCCGGTGGACAGGAAGAGAAAAGGTCCGTGCCGGAGGACAGGAAGAGAAGCGGTCCGTGCCGGAGGACGAGGAGAAGCGGTCCGTGCCGGAGGACGAGGAGAAGCGGTCCGTGCCGGAGGACGAGGAGAAGCGGTCCGTGCCGGAGGACGAGGAGAAGCGATCTCTGACGGAGGACGAGGAGAAGCGATCTCTGACGGAGGACGAGGAGAAGCGATCTCTGACGGAGGACGGGGAGAAGCGATCTCTGACGGAGGACGAGGAGAAGCGATCTCTGACGGAGGACGAGGAGAAGCGATCTCTGACGGAGGACGAGGAGAAGCGATCTCTGACGGAGGACGAGGAGAAGCGATCTCTGACGGAGGACGAGGAGAAGCGATCTCTGACGGAGGACGAGGAGAAGCGATCTCTGACGGAGGACGAGGAGAAGCGATTTCTGACGGAGGACGAGGAGAAGCGATCTCTGACGGAGGGACGAGGAGAAGCGATCTCTGACGGAGGGACGAGGAGAAGCGATCTCTGACGGAGGGACGAGGAGAAGCGATCTCTGACGGAGGACGAGGAGAAGCGATCTCTGACGGAGGACGAGGAGAAGCGATCTCTGACGGAGGGACGAGGAGAAGCGATCTCTGACGGAGGGACGAGGAGAAGCGATCTCTGACGGAGGGACGAGGAGAAGCGATCTCTGACGGAGGGACGAGGAGAAGCGATCTCTGACGGAGGGACGAGGAGAAGCGATCTCTGACGGAGGGACGAGGAGAAGCGATCTCTGACGGAGGGACGAGGAGAAGCGATCTCTGACGGAGGGACGAGGAGAAGCGATCTCTGACGGAGGGACGAGGAGAAGCGATCTCTGACGGAGGGACGAGGAGAAGCGATCTCTGACGGAGGGACGAGGAGAAGCGATCTCTGACGGCGGGACGAGGAGAAGCGATCTCTGACGGAGGACGAGGAGAAGCGATCTCTGACGGAGGACGAGGAGAAGCGATCTCTGACGGAGGACGAGGAGAAGCGATCTCTGACGGAGGACGAGGAGAAGCGATCTCTGACGGAGGACGAGGAGAAGCGATCTCTGACGGAGGACGAGGGGAAGCGATCTCTGACGGAGGACGAGGAGAAGCGATCTCTGACGGAGGACGAGGAGAAGCGATCTCTGACGGAGGACGAGGAGAAGCGATCTCTGACGGAGGACGAGGAGAAGCGATTTCTGACGGAGGAGAAGCGATCTCTGACGGAGGGACGAGGAGAAGCGATCTCTGACGGAGGGACGAGGAGAAGCGATCTCTGACGGAGGGACGAGGAGAAGCGATCTCTGACGGAGGGACGAGGAGAAGCGATCTCTGACGGAGGGACGAGGAGAAGCGATCTCTGACGGAGGGACGAGGAGAAGCGATCTCTGACGGAGGACGAGGAGAAGCGATCTCTGACGGAGGACGAGGAGAAGCGATCTCTGACGGAGGGACGAGGAGAAGCGATCTCTGACGGAGGGACGAGGAGAAGCGATCTCTGACGGAGAACAAGGGATCTCTGACGGAGAACAAGGGATCTCTGACGGAGAACAAGGGATCTCTGACGGAGAACAAGGGATCTCTGACGGAGAACAAGGGATCTCTGACGGAGAACAAGGGATCTCTGACGGAGAACAAGGGATCTCTGACGGAGAACAAGGGATCTCTGACGGAGAACAAGGAGGAGAAGCGATCTCTGACGGAGAACAAGGAGGAGAAGCGATCTCTGACGGAGAACAAGGAGGAGAAGCGATCTCTGACGGAGAACAAGGAGGAGAAGCGATCTCTGACGGAGAACAAGGAGGAGAAGCGATCTCTGACGGAGAACAAGGAGGAGAAGCGATCTCTGACGGAGAACAAGGAGGAGAAGCGATCTCTGACGGAGAACAAGGAGGAGAAGCGATCTCTGAAGGGGGACGAGGAGAAGCGATCTCTGACGGAGGACGAGGAGAAGCGATCTCTGACGGAGGACGAGGAGAAGCGATCTCTGACGGAGGACGAGGAGAAGCGATCTCAGACGGAGAACAAGGAGGAGAAGCGATCTCTGACGGAGAACAAGGAGGAGAAGCGATCTCTGACGGAGAACAAGGAGGAGAAGCGATCTCTGACGGAGAACAAGGAGGAGAAGCGATCTCTGACGGAGAACAAGGAGGAGAAGCGATCTCTGACGGAGAACAAGGAGGAGAAGCGATCTCTGACGGAGAACAAGGAGGAGAAGCGATCTCTGACGGAGAACAAGGAGGAGAAGCGATCTCTGACGGAGAACAAGGAGGAGAAGCGATCTCTGACGGAGAACAAGGAGGAGAAGCGATCTCTGACGGAGAACAAGGAGGAGAAGCAATCTCTGACGGAGGACGAGAACAAGGAGGAGAAGCGATCTCTGACGGAGGACGAGAACAAGGAGGAGAAGCGATCTCTGACGAGGACGAGAACAAGGAGGAGAAGCGATCTCTGACGAGGACGAGAACAAGGAGAAGATCTGTGATGGAGGACGAGAACAAGAAGGAGAAGCGATCTCTGACGGAGAACAAGGAGGAGAAGCGATCTCTGACGGAGAACAAGGAGGAGAAGCGATCTCTGAAGGGGGACGAGGAGAAGCGATCTCTGAAGGGGGACGAGGAGAAGCGATCTCTGACGGAGGACGAGGAGAAGCGATCTCTGACGGAGGACGAGGAGAAGCGATCTCAGACGGAGAACAAGGAGGAGAAGCGATCTCTGACGGAGAACAAGGAGGAGAAGCGATCTCTGACGGAGAACAAGGAGGAGAAGCGATCTCTGACGGAGAACAAGGAGGAGAAGCGATCTCTGACGGAGAACAAGGAGGAGAAGCGATCTCTGACGGAGAACAAGGAGGAGAAGCGATCTCTGACGGAGAACAAGGAGGAGAAGCGATCTCTGACGGAGAACAAGGAGGAGAAGCAATCTCTGACGGAGGACGAGAACAAGGAGGAGAAGCGATCTGACGGAGGACGAGAACAAGGAGGAGAAGCGATCTCTGACGGAGGACGAGAACAAGGAGGAGAAGCGATCTCTGACGAGGACGAGAACAAGGAGGAGAAGCGATCTCTGACGAGGACGAGAACAAGAAGGAGAAGATCTGTGATGGAGGACGAGAACAAGAAGGAGAAGATCTGTGATGGAGGACGAGAACAAGAAGGAGAAGATCTGTAATGGAGGACGAGGAGAAGAGAGGTCTGTGAAGGAGGACGAGAAGAGAGGTCTGTGAATAAGAACGAGAATAAGAGAGAAGGTCTGATGGAGGACGAGAAGAGAGAAGATCTGTGATGAGGATGAGGAGAAGAGAGAAGGTCTAATGGAGGATGAGAAGAGAGAAAGTCTATGAGGTCTAGAAGGAGACAGTCTGTGATGGCGGACGAGAAGAAGAGGGAGAAGGTATGTGATGAGGACGAACAGATGAGAGAAGGTCTGTGATGAAGAAGAAGAAGAAGAAGAGAGATGGTCTGAAGGAGAACGGGAAGAAGAGAGATCTGATGGAGGGCGAGAAGAAGAGGGAGAAGGTCTGAAGGAGAACGAGAAAAGAGAGGTCTGATGAGGACAAGAGAAAGAAGGTCTGGTGGAAGACGAGAAGAGAGAGAAGGTCTGTGATGGAGGACGAGAATAGAGAGAAGGTCTGAAATGAGATTAAGAGATGTCGGATGGAAGACGAGAAGAAGAGAGGTCTGATGTAGAACAAGAAGAAGAAAGAGAACGTGATGGAGGACGAGAAGAGAAAAGGTCTGTGAAGGAGGACGAGAAGAGGAGAGAGAAGGTCTGATGAAGACGAGAACAAGATGGAGAAGGTCTGAAGGAGGACGAGAACAAGAGAGATAAGGTCTGTGATGGAGGACGAGAAGAGGGAGGTCTGTGAAGAAGAACGAGAATAAGAGGTCTGTGATGGAGGACGAGAAGGAGAGAGAAGGTCTGTAATTAGGATGAGAGGAGAGAAGGTATGTGATGGAGGACAAGGAGAAGAGAGAAGATCTGATGAGGACGATGAGAAGAGGGAGAAGGTCTGTGATGGAGGTAATGAAGCAAAGCGATGAGGAGAACCGAGTAGAGAAGGAAGGGGTTGACACAGGCTTCAATCGTGGAGATGTTGACCAGAAAGGCCCTCCTAGACCACTATAGTGTTAGGCCTCCCAGCCAGTGGGAGGAAGTGTGAGGTGACATGATGGGAGACTTGCATGCTACATGTACATGTACGAATGGAAACAGGAGGGTCAGAGGTTAGAGGGCCTTTACTCACCCCAGCACCAGAGAAGAAAGAGCTGGAGGGATCGCTCGAGCCATCCAATAGGTCGTCATTGTCCAGCTAGACAGACAGAACGACAGACAAAGCCAGGACAGAGGGGAAACAGAACGGCAGACAAACAGGCCAGGACAGAGGGGAAACAGAACGACAGACAAAGCCAGGACAGAAGGGAAACAGAACGACAGACAAACAGGCCAGAGGGAGACGCACCCCACAAGGACAGAGAGCGAGAGAGCCGGGCAGACAGAGAGCGAGAGAGCCGGGCAGACAGAGAGCGAGAGAGCCGGGCAGACAGAGAGCGAGAGAGCCGGGCAGACAGAGAGCGAGAGAGCCAGGCAGACAGAGAGCGAGAGAGCCGGGCAGACAGAGAGCGAGAGAGCCGGGCAGACAGAGAGCGAGAGAGCCGGGCAGACCCACCAGTGACCCAGGATTGAGGAGGGGCAGCAAAGTGGTTTAGAGGTGAGAGGGACAGAAAGGAAGGAACAAACAGAATCAGAAGAGGGCTTACGTTAGATTAGTACTGGTCATTGTGGATTAATAAAGTGAAAAGACACAGTTGAAATCCTAAAGATCCCTCACATATAGATCCCTCATGAAGCAAGAAACCACAAGCAGCAGCAAAGCCCATTGAAACAGAAACACACACATCCCTTTAGATAAGCATATGAGATGTGTGTGCAGTAGTCAGTGAACTTGTTGAACTTAATGGTCACTTTGTCTCCATGCTCAACAGAAGTAGAGGTTATCTGGTGCCAGTAAGTCAACCGCGTCCGTCCTCAGTGCGTCAGGTCAACCGCGTCCGTCCTCAGTGCGTCAGGTCAACCGCGTCCGTCCTCAGTGCGTCAGGTCAACCGCGTCCGTCCTCAGTGCGTCAGGTCAACCGCGTCCGTCCTCAGTGCGTCAGGTCAACCGCGTCCGTCCTCAGTGCGTCAGGTCAACCGCGTCCGTCCTCAGTGCGTCAGGTCAACCGCGTCCGTCCTCAGTGCGTCAGGTCAACCGCGTCCGTCCTCAGTGCGGCAGGTCAAATCGCGTCCGTCCTCAGTGCGGCAGGTCAAATCGCGTCCGTCCTCAGTGCGGCAGGTCAACCGCGTCCGTCCTCAGTGCGTCAGGTCAACCGCGTCCGTCCTCAGTGCGTCAGGTCAAATTGCGTCCGTCCTCAGTGCGTCAGGTCAAATTGCGTCCGTCCTCAGTGCGTCAGGTCAACCGCGTCCGTCCTCAGCGCGTCAGGTCAACCGCGTCCGTCCTCAGCGCGTCAGGTCAACCGCGTCCGTCCTCAGCGCGTCAGGTCAACCGCGTCCGTCCTCAGCGCGTCAGGTCAACCGCGTCCGTCCTCAGCGCGTCAGGTCAAATCGCGTCCGTCCTCAGCGCGTCAGGTCAAATCGCGTCCGTCCTCAGCGCGTCAGGTCAACCGCGTCCGTCCTCAGCGCGTCAGGTCAACCGCGTCCGTCCTCAGCGCGTCAGGTCAACCGCGTCCGTCCTCAGTGCGTCAGGTCAACCGCGTCCGTCCTCAGTGCGTCAGGTCAACCGCGTCCGTCCTCAGTGCGTCAGGTCAACCGCGTCCGTCCTCAGTGCGTCAGGTCAACTGCTATGAAATAATCCAGCTAACTCCTTAGTTTGGTAAGTACAATAGAGGCATCATAACCATCCTTGCAGTGAAATAGCAGCCACTTACATGGGTGTCTAATCCATGAAGAAAATCGTTTAGCGCTTCTGGGTCACTGTGAAGAGAGGAACATCGGTCAGACAAACATTACTCACTGAGGTCACGTCTACAGTGCCTTTAGAAAGTATTCATACCAAACAAACTCACTGAGGTCAATAACCCTAACCCCCAACCCCAACCCTAACCCCTAACCCCCAACCCCCAACCCTAACCCTAACCCCTAACCCCTAACCTTCAGAAAGTATTCATACCAAACATTACTCACTGAGGTCAATAACCCTAACCCCTAACCCTAACCCCTAACCCTACCCCCTAACCCCTAAGTATTCATACCAAACATTACTCACTGAGGTCAATAACCCTAACCCCTGACCCTAACCCCTACCCCCAACCCCTAACCCTAACCCCTAACCCTAACCCCTAACCTTCAGAAAGTATTCATACCAAACATTACTCACTGAGGTCAATAACCCTAACCCCTAACCCTAACCCCTAACCCTACCCCCTAACCCTAACCCCTAACCCCTAACCTTCAGAAAGTATTCATACCAAACATTACTCACTGAGGTCAATAACCCTAACCCCTAACCCTAAACCCCTAACCCCCAACCCCTAACCCTAAACCCCTAACCCCTAACCCTAACCCTACCCCCTAACCCAACCCCCAAACCCTACAACCCTAACCCTACCCCCTAACCCCTAACCCTAACCCCTAACCCTAACCCCCTACCCCTAACCTCTAACCCCTAACCTCTAACCCCTAACCTCTAACCCCTAACCTCTAAACCCTAACCCCTAACCCCTAACCCTAACCTCTAACCCCTAACCCTAACCCCTAACCTCTAACCCCCAACCCCCTAACCCTACCCCTAACCCTAACCCCCTAACCCCTAACCCCTAACCCTACCCCCTAACCCTACAACCCTAACCCTACCCCCTAACCCCCAACCCTAACCCCTAACCCTACCCCCAACCCCTACCCCCTAACCTCTAAACCCTAACCCCCAACCCCTAACCCTAAACCCCTAACCCCTAACCCAACCCCCTAACCCTAACCCCTAACCCTACCCCCTAACCCCCTAACCCTAACCCCTACCCCCTAACCCTACCCCCTAACCCTACCCCTAACCTCTAACCCCTAACCTCTAACCCCTGACCTCTAACCCCTAAACCCTGACCTCTAACCCCTAACCCCTGACCTCTAACCCCTAACCTCTAACCCCTAACCCTAACCCCCGAACCCTACCCCCAACCCCTAACCCCTAACCCTAACCCCCTAACCCTACCCCTAACCCTACCCCCTCCCCCTAACCCTAACCCTACCCCCTAACCCTACCCCTAACCCCTAACCTCTAACCCCTAACCTCTAACCCCTAACCCCTAACCTCTAAACCCTAACCTCTAACCCCTAACCTCTAACCCCTAACCTCTAACCCCTAACCTCTAACCCCTAACCTCTAACCCCTAACCCCAACCCTAACCCCTAACCCCAACCCTTAACCCCAACCCTTAACCCCTAACCTCTAACCCTAACCTCTAACCCCTAACCTCTAACCCCTAACCCTAACCCCTAACCTCTAACCCTAACCTCTAACCCTAACCTCTAAACCCTGACCTCTAACCCCTGACCTCTAACCCCCGACCCCTAACCCCTAACCCCTAACCTCTAACCTCTAACCTCTAACCTCTAACCCCTAACCCCTAACCCCTAACCTCTAACCCCTAACCTCTAACCCCTAACCTCTAACCCCTAACCTCTAACCCCTAACCTCTAACCCCTAACCCCTAACCCTTCAGACCACTTGACTTATTACACATTTTGTTGTGTTACAAGCTGATTTACATAATTATATATATTATTATATAGTATTATAGTATTCACACCCCCGAGTCAATACATGTAGAATCATCTTTGATTACAGCTGGGGGTCGTTCTGGGTACGTCTCTAAGAGCTTACCACACCTGGACTGTACAATATTTACATTCACATTTGACATTTCAGTCATTTACCAGACGCTCTTAACCAGAGCAATTAGGGTGAAATGCCTTGCTCAAGGGCACAATGACAGATTTTTCACCTAGTCTGCTCAGGGATTCAACCAGCGACCTTTAGTTTACTGGCCTAACGCTCTTAATCTGGGCGGCTAGACTACCTGCCTGTGGGGTACTTTAGTTTACTGGCCTAACGCTCTTAATCTGGGCGGCTAGACTACCTGCCGCCCAGATATTCCCATTACTATTTTCAAAAATCCTCAAACTCTGTCAAATTAGTTGTTGATCATTGCTAGAAAACCATTTTTAAGTCTTGTCATAGATTTTCAAGTAGATTTAAGTCCAAACTGTAACTCGGCCATTCACTGTCTTCTTGGTAGGCAACTCCAGTGTAGACTTGGCCTGTGTTTTAGGTTATTGTCCTGCTGAAAGGTGAATTCATCTCCCAGTGTCTGGTGGAAAGCAGACTGAACCAGGTTTTCCTCTAGGATTTTGCCTGTGTTTTAGGTTATTGTCCTGCTGAAAGGTGAATTCATCTCCCAGTGTCTGGTGGAAAGCAGACTGAACCAGGTTTTCCTCGAGGATTTTGCCTGTGCTTAGCTCTATTCCGTTTCTTTTTACAATCATAACGATAACATGATGCAGTCACCACCATGCTTGACAATATGGTAGTCACATTTTGTATTCAGGACATGAAGTGAATTTCTTTGCCACATATTTTGCAGTATTGCTTTAGTGCCTTGTTGTAAACAGGATGCATGTTTTGGAATATTTGTATTCTGTACAGGCTTCCTTCTCTTCACTGTGTCAATTAAATTAGTATTGTGGAGTAACTACAATGTTGTTGATCCATCCTCAGTTTCCTATCACAGTCGTTCAACTCTGACTCCGTAACCATTGGCCTCATGGTTAAATCCCTGACTGGTTTCCTTACTCTCACCTTTGCAGTGACTGGGTGTATTGATACACCATCCAAAGTGTAATTAATAACTTCACCATGCTCACAGGGATATTCAATATCTGCTATTTTTTAGGTGCCCTTCTTTGTGAGGTGTTGGAAAACCTCCCTGGTCTTTGTGGTTGAATCTGTGTTTGAAATTCACTGCTCGACTGAGGGACCTTACAGATAATGGTATGTGTTGGATACAGAGACGAGGTAGTCATTCAGACATCATGTTAAACACTGTTATTTCACACAGAGTGAGTCCATGCAACTTATTATGTGACTTGTTAAGCACATTTTTACTCCTGAACTGATTTAGGGTTGCCGTAACAAAGGGGTTGAATACTAATTGACTCGACATTTTTTATTAATTTGTAAAAAATAAAAACAATTCCACTTTGACAAGATGGGGTACTGTGTGTAGTCCAATGACACAACATCTCAATGTAATCCATTATAACATTTAGGGTCTAACAACCAAATGTGGAAAAAGTCAAGGGGTGTGAATACTTTCTGAAGTCATTTTATATATATATTTTTTTTTTAACTAGGCAAGTCAGTTAAGAACAAATTCTTATTTACAATGACGGCCTACCGGGGAACAGTGGGTTAACTGCCTTGTTCAGGGACAGAAGGACAGATTTTTACCTTGTCAGCTCGGGGATTCGATCCAACAACCTTTCGGTGTGAACCAATGTCTTGGCCAGATATACTAGATGGTGTGTAGTGTGGATATTAGAACATAATCAATACTTTGAAGAGGATAAACGTATAACAGCTTGGATATGAACTCACCAAATGACATCTAGCAGGCACCTGCCATCTTCATCGTCCATGTCAACTGAAAACACATTAACATCCCCAACAATATTTAGTTCATTACATCAATCATTATATTCACCACCCGTATACATAGAGGTTCTTCAAACAATTTCCTTCAGAGTATCTATTCAGATAGTGGTAAACAGACTGATGACAGTACTGCCCGTCTATTGGGGGGAGACGGGGAAGTCACTGCAGTGTAACTCTGTATAAAGTGGTAGGCTATACATCATATCAAACAGTTTGTGTAATACTTTTGGCAAACAAACATAGTTTCAACAAGAGGTGTATATGGGACACAAAGATTCTATCAACTATAAACACACACTATCTAACTATATATACACACACTATCTATATAGCTAGCTTTAAGCACCAGCTGTCAGAGCAGCTCACAGATCACTGCACCTGTACATAGCCCATCTGTACACAGCCCATCTGTAAATAGCCCATCTAATCTATCTCATCCCCATACTGTATTTATTTATTTATCTTGCTCCTGCACCCCAGCATCTCTACTTGCATATTCATCTTCTGCACATCAATCACTCCAGTATTTAATTGGTCAATTGTAATTACTTCGCCACCATGGACTATTTATTGCCTTACCTCTCTTATCCTACCTCATTTGCACACACTGTATATATACTTTTTCTACTGTATGTTTGTTTATTCCAGGTGTAACTCTGTGTTGTTGTATGTGTCGAACTGCTTTGCTTTATTCTTGGCCAGGTCACAGTTGTAAATGAGAACTTGTTCTCAACTAGCCTACCTGGTTAAATAAAATGGAAATAAAAAATAAAAATAAATAAAAATATCTGTCTATATATATAACTATCAACCATACAGTTGAAGTCGGAAGTTTACATACACATTAGCCAAATACGTTTAAACTTTCACAATTTCTGACATTTAATCTGAGTAAAAATTCCCTGTCTTAGGTCAGTTAGGATCACCACTTTATTTTAAGAATGTGAAATGTCAGAATAATAGTAGAGAGAATGATTTATTTCAGCTTTTTAATTCTTTCATCACATTCCTAGTGGGTCATAAGTTTACATACACTCAATTAGTATTTGGTAGCATTGCCTTTAAATTGTTTTACTTGGGTCAAACGTTTCGGGTAGCCTTCCACAAGCTTCCCACAATAAGTTGGGTGAATTTGGGCCCATTCCTCCTGACAGAGCTGGTGTAACTGAGTCAGGTTTGTAGGCCTCCTTGCTCGCACACGCTTTTTCAGTTCCGCCCACAAATTTTCTATAGGATTGAGGTCAGGGCTTTGTGATGGCCATTCCAATACCTTGACTTTGTTGTCCTTAAGCCATTTTGCCACAACTTTGGAAGCATGCTTGGGGTCATTGTCCATTTGGAAGACCCATTTGCAACCAAGCTTTAACTTCCTGACTGGTGTCTTGAGATGTTGCTTCAATATATCCACATCATTTTCCTATGTCATGATGCCATCTATTTTATGAAGTGCACCAGTCCCTTCTGCAGCAAAGCACCCCCACAACATGATGCTGCCACCCCCGTGCTTCACGGTTGGGATGGTGTTCTTCGGCTTGCAAGCATCCACCTTTTTCGTCTAAACATAACGATGGTCATTATGGCCAAACAGTTCTATTTGTGTTTCATCAGAAGAGAGGACATTTCTCCAAAGAGTACAATCTTTGTCCCCATGTGCGGTTGCAAACCGTAGTCTGGCTTTCTTTTTTTCCCTCTACTATTATTCTGACGTTTCACATTCTTAAAATAAAGTGGTGATCCTAACTGACCTGAGACAGGGAATTTTGACGAGGATTAAATGTCAGGAATTGTTTAAAACTAAGGTGTATGTAAACTTCCAACTTCAACTGTACATACATGCATGCATAAATACACACACACACAACTATAGACAATCTACATATACACTACTGATCAAAAGTTTGGGGTCACTTAGAACTGTCCTTGTTTGTGAAAGAAAAGCACATTTTTTGTCCCTTAAAATAACATCAAATTCATCAGAAATACAGTTTAGACATTGTTAATGTTGTAAATGACTATTGTAGCTGGAAACGGCTGATTTCTTTATGGAATATCTATATAGGCGAACAGAGGCCCATTATCAGCAACCATCACTCCTGTGTTCCAATGGCACGTGTGGCAGATGAATCAGAATTAGTTGGGTAACATAGATAATTACGATTTTTTATTTATATAATATGCTTGTGAGAAGTTGCACTTTTCCCTCAGCTAGGACTCAGTCACTTGGGGCCCAGAGAGGGGAGAGGTCAGGCTTGTCTTTCACATGTCCCTGGTGCTATGCAGAATATCAGAAAGGGAAGAGGACAGAATGGAACATGGTCTTCATATGTGAATGTGTCTTTACCTATTCTTAAACCATGTGAAGGGATGGCGTGATTAATGGGGAACCAATTACTTGTCTCAACAATGTCTGTGCGCTTATCCTGGGATAGTGTATGACCTAGAGGCTCACTCCCCTCAGTGAGCTTGACCAGGAGTGGGGTCAAGAGGGGGTTTACTTGAGATGGGAGTATCTAGAGTTGACAATTGAGTTATGCCTTGGATGAGGTAATGTTTTTGTACTATGAAGTACCAGGAACGAGATTAGAACCTCGTTTTAGAGACCAAACTGAGCGATAATTTATAGCTAATGCTATCTGGCTAAAGGATACTCCTTTCTCAAGTAAATGTCCCTTTGTGAAGAGTTCCTAAAATCTGTGGTTCGTCATGTAAGTTGAGAGGCGTATCTTGGCTATAAAAGATCTTTGTATTTTTCTGTAGTCACTCTCAAAATTCATTATAGATAGTGAATTGTTGAAAGTCAAAGGCTAAAGCTTAAAGCTCATTAAAGATGTAGTTTAAGTATAACTCTGACTCTGTGTGAAGTTTGTCTCTCTCTCTCTTCATTTGGTAATACAGAAAAATGCCACCACACGTTGTGTTCGCTAATCCAAGTTGATCATTTTAAAAGGCTAATTGATCATTAGAAAACCTTTTTGCAATTATGTTAGCATTGAAAACTGTTGTTCTGATTAAAGAAGCAATAAAACTTCCCTTCTTTAGACTAGTTGAGTATCTGGAGCGTCAGCATTTGTGGGTTCGATTGCAGGCTCAAAATAGCCAGAAACAAAGAACTTTCTTCTGGAACTCATCAGTCTATTCTTGTTCTGAGAAATTAAGGCTATTCCATGCGAGAAATTGCCAAGAAACGGAAGATCTCGTACAACACTGTGTGCTACTCCCTTCACAGAACTCCGCAAACTGGCTCTAACCAAAATATAAAGAGGAGTGGGAGGCCCCGGTGCACAACTGAGCAAGACAACAAGTACATTAGAGTGTCTAGTTTGAGAAACAGACGCCTCACAAGTCCTCAACTGGCAGCTTCATTAAATAGTACCAGCAAAACACCAGTCTCAACGTCAACAATGAAGAGGCGACTCTGGGATGCTGGCCTTCTAGGCAGAGTTGCAAAGAAAAAGCCATATCTCAGACTGACCAATAAAAAGAAAAGATTAAAATGGGCAAATGAACACAGACACTGGACAGAGGAACTCTGCCTAGAAGGCCAGCATCCCGGAGTCCCCTCTTCACTGACATTGAGACTGGTGTTCTAGCAGGGCAGAAATTTGACGAAGTGACTTGTTGGAAAGGTGGCATCCTATGACGGTGCCACGGTGAAAGTCACTGAGCTCTTCATTAATGCCATTTTACTGCCAATGTTTGTCTATGGAGATTGCATGACTGTGTGCTCGATTTTATACACCTGTCAGCAACAGGTGTGGCCGTAATAGCCAAATCCACTCATTTGAAGGGGTGTCCACATACTTTTGTATATATAGTGTATCATGACAGCTGTGATGGAAACATGAAGTTTCAAAACAATTTTATATGCTGACAGATCATTTGTTCCTTTGAAATGGTAGGATATGTTTGTGTCTAAAATTAATTATGCGTGAAATGGCGGCTATAACAACCACCATGTGGAAGTAAACTTGGAGTCACTTGATGACATGGTGTGTGCTCCTCCCACTACGACTCAGGAAACTATGCAGTTTATTAGGCTACACATGAAATAAGGTATGATGAATTTCACAGGGTGGTGAAAGTGCACTGGAATCTCCGTTACAATAAATAGAGGGTCTTATTCTTGACTAACGTTTAAAAAAAATCTCTCTCTTATCCACAATCTCATGTAGACTAGCCTTTTGAGCTCTATGGACATTATCCAACATGTTACTGGGCCCACCCATAACTACAGCCATACTCTGGACCTGGATATTACCAAGGGGCTTTCTACTGGGCCCACCCATAACCACAGCCATACTCTGGACCTGGTTATAACCAAGGGGCTTTCTACTGGGCCCACCCATAACCACAGCCATACTCCCAGGTAAGAAGTTTTAGGTTGTAGTTATTATAGGAATTATAGCACTATTTCCCTCTATACCATTTGTATTTCATTAACCTTTGACTATTGGATGTTCTTATAGGCACTTTAGTATTGCCAGTGTAACAGTATAGCTTCCGTCCCTCTCCTCGCTCCTCCCCGGGCTCGAACCAGGAACACAACGACAACAGCCACCATCGAAGCAGCGTTACCCATGCAGAGCAAGGGAAACAACCACTCCAAGTCTCAGAGCGAGTGATGTTTGAAACGCTATTAGCGCGCGCTAACTAGCTAGCCATTTCACTTCGGTTACACCAGCCTCATCTCAGGAGGCTTGAAGTCATAAACAGCGCAATGCTTGACGCACAACGAAGAGCTGCTGGCAAAACGCACGAAAGTGCTGTTTGAATGAATGTTTACACGCCTGCTTCTGCCTACCACCGCTCAGTCAGATACTTAGATACTTGTATGCTCAGTCAGATTATATGCAACGCAGGACACGCTAGATAATATCTAGTAATATCATCAACCATGTGTAGTTAACTAGTGGTTATGATTGATTGTTTTTTATAAGATAAGTTTAATGCTAGCTAGCAACTTACCTTGGTTTACTGCATTCACGTAACAGGCAGGCTCCTTGTGGAGTGCAACGAGAGAGAGGCAGGTCGTTATTGCGTTGGACTAGTTAACTGTAAGGTTGAGCTGACAAGATGAAAATCTGTCGTTCTGCCCCTGAACAAGGCAGGTAACCCACCGTTCCTAGGCCGTCATTGAAAATAAGAATGTGTTCTTAACTGACTTTCCTAGTTAAATAAAAGGTATAACATTTTTTTTTTTTTTATTAAATTAAAAAAAAAAAAAAAAAAAAAAAAGGCAAATCGGCGCACAAAAATCACGATTTCCGATTGTTATGAAAACTTGAAATCGGCCCTAATTAATCGGCCATTCCGATTAATCGGTCGACCTCTAATACAGACGACAGGGAGCATACAGACCTCTCTGTCTAAGAAGAAAGCTGCATACTCTTATTTAATTACAAAGCAATGTGACAGAAACGCCCTCTATATGTAACATCATTAATTAAGATAAAAATTCTAAGTTACCAAACCCGTTGACAGGAATGGATAACACTAGAGATTCCTCCAATCAAGTTCAAGGCAGTTAGGTGGGCTGGCGCCCCCCGGGCAGTTAGGTGGGCTGGCGCCCCCCGGGCAGTTAGGTGGGCTGGCGCCCCCCGGGCAGTTAGGTGGGCTGGCGCCCCCCGGGCAGTTAGGTGGGCTGGCGCCCCCCGGGCAGTTAGGTGGGCTGGCGCCCCCCGGGCAGTTAGGTGGGCTGGCGCCCCCCGGGCAGTTAGGTGGGCTGGCGCCCCCCGGGCAGTTAGGTGGGCTGGCGCCCCCCGGGCAGTTAGGTGGGCTGGCGCCCCCCGGGCAGTTAGGTGGGCTGGCGCCCCCCGGGCAGTTAGGTGGGCTGGCGCCCCCCGGGCAGTTAGGTGGGCTGGCGCCCCCCGGGCAGTTAGGTGGGCTGGCGCCCCCCGGGCAGTTAGGTGGGCTGGCGCCCCCCGGGCAGTTAGGTGGGCTGGCGCCCCCCGGGCAGTTAGGTGGGCTGGCGCCCCCCGGGCAGTTAGGTGGGCTGGCGCCCCCCGGGCAGTTAGGTGGGCTGGCGCCCCCCGGGCAGTTAGGTGGGCTGGCGCCACTCGGGCAGTTAGGTGGGCTGGCGCCACTCGGGCAGTTAGGTGGGCTGGCGCCACTCGGGCAGTTAGGTGGGCTGGCGCCACTCGGGCAGTTAGGTGGGCTGGCGCCACTCGGGCAGTTAGGTGGGCTGGCGCCACTCGGGCAGTTAGGTGGGCTGGCGCCACTCGGGCAGTTAGGTGGGCTGGCGCCACTCGGGCAGTTAGGTGGGCTGGCGCCACTCGGGCAGTTAGGTGAGCTGGCGCCACTCGGGCAGTTAGGTGGGCTGGCGCCACTCGGGCAGTTAGGTGGGCTGGCGCCACTCGGGCAGTTAGGTGGGCTGGCGCCACTCGGGCAGTTAGGTGGGCTGGCGCCACTCGGGCAGTTAGGTGGGCTGGCGCCACTCGGGCAGTTAGATGGGCTGGCGTCACTCGGGCAGTTAGGTGGGCTGGCGTCACTCGGGCAGTTAGGTGGGCTGGCGTCACTCGGGCAGTTAGGTGGGCTGGCGTCACTCGGGCAGTTAGGTGGGCTGGCGTCACTCGGGCAGTTAGGTGGGCTGGCGTCACTCGGGCAGTTAGGTGGGCTGGCGTCACTCGGGCAGTTAGGTGGGCTGGCGTCACTCGGGCAGTTAGGTGGGCTGGCGTCACTCGGGCAGTTAGGTGGGCTGGCGTCACTCGGGCAGTTAGGTGGGCTGGCGTCACTCGGGCAGTTAGGTGGGCTGGCGTCACTCGGGCAGTTAGGTGGGCTGGCGTCACTCGGGCAGTTAGGTGGGCTGGCGTCACTCGGGCAGTTAGGTGGGCTGGCGTCACTCGGGCAGTTAGGTGGGCTGGCGTCACTCGGGCAGTTAGGTGGGCTGGCGTCACTCGGGCAGTTAGGTGGGCTGGCGTCACTCGGGCAGTTAGGTGGGCTGGCGTCACTCGGGCAGTTAGATGGGCTGGCGCCACTCGGGCAGTTAGATGGGCTGGCGTCACTCGGGCAGTTAGATGGGCTGGCGTCACTCGGGCAGTTAGATGGGCTGGCGTCACTCGGGCAGTTAGGTGGGCTGGCGTCACTCGGGCAGTTAGGTGGGCTGGCGTCACTCGGGCAGTTAGGTGGGCTGGCGTCACTCGGGCAGTTAGGTGGGCTGGCGTCACTCGGGCAGTTAGATGGGCTGGCGTCACTCGGGCAGTTAGATGGGCTGGCGCCACTCGGGCAGTTAGATGGGCTGGCGTCACTCGGGCAGTTAGGTGGGCTGGCGTCACTCGGGCAGTTAGATGGGCTGGCGTCACTCGGGCAGTTAGATGGGCTGGTGTCACTCGGGCAGTTAGATGGGCTGGTGTCACTCAGGCAGTTAGGTGGGCTGGTGTCACCCAGGCAGTTAGGTGGGCTGGTGTCACTCAGGCAGTTAACATTATTGATTGAGGACCTCTATGTAGTTGAATGGGATTGCTATTATTAAATAGATACAGATCTAAATCATTCTCGATGTGAATCTGTTTAAATAAAGGTTAAATAAAATGCACACTAGCAAGAGGCGTATCATGCTCACAGTTTCACTGCATCAACACCAAATGTATATCTTTCTCAAGGTGGATATTAGTTCATAGAATCCAACCAGCTAGGCAGTGACTAGTTCTGGAAAAACCTTCGCCGTAGGATAGGCTTTTCAGCTGCGTGTTTACTATAATTCCAATTGCTGTGTTTTAACGTTTAGAAATGTCAATAATCGCTTGCGAAATAGCTTTTCGAAACATATGTCCCTTTTCTTTCATATCAGCGAGAAAGAATCTTTCAAATAAAAATAAAACCACTTCCTGAAGCAGTTTAGCACAGATCCACAAGCTCCAGCTGAGCCACATCACTTCCTCCCCAGGTAGCTTACACACAGGTGTTCAGAGCACGCTAGATAGACAATTAGCACAGGTATCCGCCTAGTTCTTCCTTCAACAAGCGCTGTAACACAGAAGTATGGCCGTGTGAGAACACTAACCTAACCTTATAAAGTAGTAATGTTACCGTTTTGCTGACATGAAAGATACGGAACGTATGTTTCCAACACCATAACACAGGCCATGCGTTTAAAACTTTCAGAATGAGTGTCGGGGCTCGCAACAAAACTCCCCCGGCCAGAAGATAATATCGTCAATAGGCACTAAAGGTAGTCAGCGTCTAGGAATGGGTTAGCCGGTGACATGCTTTGGAGACGGCTCTCCGTCACACTCTAGGAAAACTGAAACCTGTCCCTCCACAGACATGTGATAATCATTTAGGGGGGAAGTTGTGGTATTCCCCTCCATTTTCTGTTCTGGCCGAAAGAACAGACTTCCACCAAGGTCATAGGCTACATGTTCCTCATTGCGTCCTGAACCTAATCACAGCATCGCGATACCACTAAACTTGATTTTCCAAAACAGAAAACATGGAGTCGACTAAACATCAAGTCGACGGGCCTTTAAAATCATGAAGTAAAGTATCTCAAATATGCTTAGGGAAAAAATCCATTTGAATCCGCGTGACAACAGGAAGCAGGCTGTGTTTGCACCATTAGAATGTTTTTTTTGTTTTTTTTCTCGAGAAATTAAACTGTAACCATACAATCGAATAAAAATTACCCACAGACCTGAGCAGGACATTGCCCACCCACAGACCTGAGCAGAACATTGCCCACCCACAGACCTGAGCAGAACATTGCCCACCCACAGACCTGAGCAGAACATTGCCCACCCACAGACCTGAGCAGGACATTGCCCACCCACAGACCTGAGCAGGACATTGCCCACCCACAGACCTGAGCAGGACATTGCCCACCCACAGACCTGAGCAGGACATTGCCCACCCACAGACCGGAGCAGAACATTGCCCACCCACAGACCGGAGCAGAGCATTGCCCACCCACAGACCGGAGCAGAGCATTGCCCACCCACAGACCGGAGCAGAACATTGCCCACCCACAGACCTGAGCAGGACATTGCCCACCCACAGACCTGAGCAGGACATTGCCCACCCACAGACCGGAGCAGAACATTGCCCACCCACAGACCTGAGCAGAACATTGCCCACCCACAGACCTGAGCAGAACATTAGGGAAACATGGCGCTAGTAGGCAAAGCTTGACTAAAATCACCAGATTTTTTTTTTTAAATAATAATAATCGGTTGAATAATTGAAAGGACAAATTCAAACTTTCCAGATTGACTTGACTTAAGGTTTTACTGCTAACCTACAAAGCATTACATGGGCTTGCTCCTACCCATCTCTCCGATTTGGTCCTGCCGTACATACCTACACGTACGCTACGGTCACAAGACGCAGGCCTCCTTACTGTCCCTAGAATTTCTAAGCAAACAGCTGGAGGCAGGGCTTTCTCCTATAGAGCTCCATTTTTATGGAATGGTCTGCCTATCCATGTGAGAGACGCAGACTCGGTCTCAACTTTTAAGTCTGTATTGAAGACTCATCTCTTCAGTAGGTCCTATGATTGAGTGTAGTCTGGCCCAGGAGTGTGAAGATGAACAGAAAGGCACTGGAGCAACGAACCGCCATTGCTGTCTCTGCCTGGCCGGTTCGCCTCTCTCCACTGGGATTCTCTGCCTCTAACCCTATTACAGGGGCTGAGTCACTGGCTTACTGGTGCTCTTCCATGCCGTCCCTAGGAGGGGTGCGTCACTTGAGTGGGTTGAGTCACAGACGTGATCTTCCTGTCCGGGTTGGCGTCCCCCCTTGGGTTGTGCCACGGCAGAGATCTTCGTGGGCTATACTCGGCCTTGTCTCAGGATGGTAAGTTGGTGGTTGAAGATATCCCTCTAGTGGTGTGGGGGCTGTGCTTTGGCAAAGTGGGTGGGGTTATATCCTGCCTGTTTGGCCCTGTCCGGGGGTATCGTCGGACTGGGCCACAGCGTCTGCCGACCCCTCCTGTCTCAGCCTCCAGTATTTATGCTGCAATAGTTTGTGTCGGGGGGCTAGGGTCAGTCTGTTATATCTGGAGTATTTCTCCTGTCTTATCCGGTGTCCTGTGTGAATTTAAGCATGCTGTCTAATTCTCTCTTTCTCTCTCTCTCTCTCTGAGGACCTGAGCTCTAGGACCATGCCTCAGCACTACCTGGCATGATGACTCCTTGCTGTCCCCAGTCCACCTGGCCATGCTGCTGTTCCAGTTTCAACTGTTCTGCCTGCGGCTAGGGAACCCTGACCTGGTCACCGGACGTGCTACCTGTCCCAGACCTGCTGTTTTCAACTCTCTTGAGACAGCAGGAGTGGTAGAGATACTCTCAATGATCGGCTATGAAAAGCCAACTGACATTTACTCCTGCGGTGCTGACCTGTTGCACCCTCGACAACTACTGTGATTATTATTATTTGACCCTGCTGGTCATCTATGAACATTTGAACATCTTGGCCATGTTCTGTTATAATCTCCACCCGGCACAGCCTGGTTCCTCTCTAGGTTTCTTCCTAGGTTTTGGCCTTTCTAGGGAGTTTTTCCTAGCCACTGTGCTTCTACACCTGCATTGCTTGCTGTTCAGGGTTTTAGGCTGGGTTTCTGAACAGCACTTTGAGATATCAGCTGATGTAAGAAGGGCTTCATAAATAAATTTGATTGATTGATTAACTTTACTCACACAGACCATCAGGGCAAATGACATACATAGCCTTCTGCTTTCTGTTTACAAACAGGAAGTACCAGTGATGCGCACAATATGAAAGTGATGTGGGGCTACAAGAGTGTTTTGCTAGTAAAGAGTGGGATATGTTCCGGGACACATCCCATAACATTGAGGAGTTTACCACAACAGTCACAGGATTCATCAAAAAGTGCATAGACGAGGTAATCCCCACATTGACTCTAAGAACTAGCCAGCTAGTCTTATTGGGGTCCCACAACAAAAAATACATTACAGGCTAAATACTTTACAATGTACATACAGTACCAGTCAAAAGTTGACATACCTACTCATTCAAGGGTTTTTCCTTAATTTTTACATCGTAGAATAATAATGAAAACTATGAAATAATACTTATATAATCATGCAGTAACCCAAAAGTGTAAAACAAAGGAAAATATATTTTAGATTATTCAAAGTAGCCTTTGCCTTGATAACCACTTGGCACACTCTTGGCATTCTCTCTCAACCAGCTTCACCTGGAATGCTTTTCCAACTGTCTTGAAGGAGTTCCCACATATGCTGAGCACTTGTTGGCTGCTTTTCCTTCACTCTGCAGTCCAACTCATCCCAAACCATCTCAATTTGTTTGAGGTCTGGTGATTGTGGAGGCCAGGTCATCTGATAAAGCACTCCAACACTCTTCTTCTTGGTCAAATAGTCCTTACACAGCCTGGAGGTGTGTTGGGTCATTGTCTTGTTTAAAAACAAATGATAGTCCCAGTAAGCCCAAACCAGACGGGTTGACGTATCGCTGCAGAATGCTGTGGTAGCCATGCTGGTTAAGAAAGCCTTGAATTAAAAAATAAATAAATAATTTAAATCACTGACAGTGTCACCACAAGGCACCCCCACACCATCACACCTCCATGCTTCATGGTGGGAACCACACAATGCGGAGATCATGGTTCTCCAACTCTGCGTCTCACAAACACATGGCGGTTGGAACCAAAAATATCAAATTTGGATTCATCAGACTAAAGGACAGATTTCCACTGGTCTAATGTCCATTGCTCGTGTTTCTTGGCACAAGCAAGTCTCTTCTTATTGGACCATGAAGGCCTGATTCACGCAGTCTCCTCTGAACAGTTGATGTTGACATGTGTCTGCTACTGAAGCATTTATTTGTGCTGCAATTTCTGAGGCTGGTAACTAATGAACTTATCCTCTGCAGCAGAGGTAACTCTGGGTCTTCCTTTCTTGTGGCGGTCCTCATGAGAACCAATTTCATCATAGGGCTTGATGTTTTTTGCGACTGCACATGAAGAAACTTTCAAGGTTCTTGAAATGTTCCGTATTGACTGATCTTCATGTCTTAAAGTAATGATAGACTGTCGTTTCTCTTTGCTTAGTTGAGCTGTTCTTGCCATAATATGGACTTGGTCTTGTACCAAATAGGACTATCTTCTGTATACCAACCCTACCTTGTCACAACACAACTGATTGGCTCAAACGCATTAAGAAGGAAAGAAATTGCACAAATGAACTTTTAACAAGGCACACCTGTTAATTGAAATGCATTCCAGGTGACTACCTCATGAAGCTGGTTGACAGAATGCCAAGAGTGTGCAAAGTTGTCATCAAGGCAAAGGGTGGCTACTTTGAAGAATATAAAATATATTTTGATATGTTTAACACATTTTTGGTTACTACATGATTCCATATGTGTTATTTCATAGTTTTGATGTCTTCACTATTATTCTACAATGTAGAAAATAGTAAAAATAAAGAAACCCTGGAATGAGTAGGTGTGTCCAAACTTTTGACTGGTACTGTACATTTAAAAACACCAAGGCAACATGTGGTGTGTATCTATCAGTTACACATACATGTCAGTTCATACACACAACAAGTAGGTGGTGCCGTGAGGTGTTGCTTTATTGGTTTTTTGAAACCAGGTTTGCTGTTCACTTGCGCTATATAAGATGGGAGTTCCATGCAATCATGGCTCTGTATAATACTGTACGTTTTCTTGAATTTGTTCTGGACCTGGGGACTGTGAAAAGACCCCTGGTGGCATGTCTGGTGGGATAAGTGTGTGTTTCAGTGCTGTGTGTAAATTGACTATGCAAACCATTTGGAATTTCCAACATATTAATATTTCTAGCAAAAACAATAAGTGTCTTTCCTCTACTCTTAGCCAAGAGAGACTGGCATGCATAGTATTAGAATTAGCCTTCTGATTATAATAAAGAGCAAGACATGTCGCTCTGTTCTGGGCCAGCTGCAGTTTAACTAGGTCTTTCTTTGCAGCATTTTACCATATGACTGGACAACAATCAATATAAAACTAGAGCCTGCAGGACTTGCTTTGTTGAGTGTGGGGTCAAAAAAGCAAAGCATCTCTTTATTATGGACAGACCTCTCCCGATCTGTACAACCATTGGCTCTATATGTTTTGATCATGAGTTTCCAATCTAAGGTAAAAACCAATTTAGTTATCTCAACTTGTTCAACAGCCACATAATCTTACCAGATTCTAGAAGTCTATAATTTAGCCAATGATTTGTACCAAATACAATATGGCAGATGTTGAAAAGGCATAACAAATAGGTTCTCAACAACAGATTATAGATTAACGTCAAATACACTCGAGGTAAAAGTGTGCGGTTCACACTCACTCCGTCATCATTCTTTTTATAGATGTGTTTAATAGAAGCTCAATTCAGAGTTGCCAGATATTGATGCAAGCTGTGCAAAGATGTGGCTGAAAGCAGCTATGTTTTAAATCTCTCTACTATGATCTTATCGAGTTCGACAGAAACAAGCTGAGTCGTAGCAAACTACCGGTAGATCAGATTGTGAGTTTAGGTAGGCGGACACCCGAGCAGCGGATTGACGCCGATAACACCAGTGTCCTATATAAAGGGGAGAAAGGTCCATTTGCCGCTCTCCAGAATGTTGGTAGCGAGCTGAAGCGGTCGTAGCCATTGCACAGCCAGCAGAGATGAGCGGTGCACAGCATATGAAAGGAGGGACACTGCGAGACGCTAACTAGTGTTGAATGCATCTAATGTATTTACATGATAGTCGTTTTTCCCTCTAACTACAGTGTCCTCTAAAATAATTCGCATGTTCGTTTGATGCATGTAGCTAATTGTCTGAATTTGCTAACTATTTGAATCTTTTGGTGCAGTTTCCTTTTCGTTAGCATTAGCTGCTAGGTAGCTAACTGACTATCAACATTGGTGTTACCAGATTCCGACGTAGTCTACATTTGACATTTCAAACATGACAAGCGGGTTTAGTATCAACACGTTTATAATGCACGGCAGCGTTGCACTCCAGCTTGCATGACGCATTATTTTGTTTGCCTTAAATGCAATTGCGTAGCTAGCTCCTTGTAAGCAAAATATGAGTTGATGTTGGAATACTCTTGGACAAGGGGGTGTGCTTGGGAATTTGTTGGAAAATGAAACGCCTTGCCATGCAAGGACTACGGAGTTTTGATCGAGGTTTGCAGTCAGCAAATGTTGTAGCTTTATTCTAGTTATTCAGATTAATCGAGAAATTGCTACATTGTCACAAACTCACCCAAGACGAGAGGTGCAGGCAGCGCGGGGTCTCCGGGACAGCCTCGCACGGGCTTCCATACAGGACCCAGCTACAGGCAGGAAACAGACGACTGTTGACTTCGCCTGTTCAAATTCATTGTTGTGTGTGCATTCAATCGAAAAATCCCTCAACCTTCCATGAACCTTGAGCGCCAGTTTATCCGTCATAGTAACTCGTTTATCCCCGTGCAACAGGCAATGATCCAGTTTATACCATAGACATAGAAAGGAATGCTCTGTCATACAGAAGTATATTGAAACATTGTGCAGTTTTGTAATGCATTTTTGTTGTTATAGCTTTATAAGCTTATATACACTGTTAGAAACTAATGGAAACATTATCACTTAATTTAACTGGGTTGAGATTATGCTATTGGCATGTTATGTGTGAGATTGTGGTAATAACCAGGGTATTGGGGTAACCATGATTTAAATACCCCCTTATACCTATACCCCCTATACAGGCAAATACACGGCTATCCTCCTTTGCCTCAGTCAGAGCTGCTTTCGTGAGAAAGCTATTTTATTTGTCATTAAATATAGCTTGTTATGTGATTGGCCGAAAGCTAGATATCTAGCAAATAAAAAGGCGGTGATCATTTAACTCATGACTAAGGTAAATTACGACTCATGACTAAGGTAAATTAGTATACAGGGAAAGTTTAGGCACTTTAAATATATACTTTCCCTGGGGATGTGGTTTGTTTTGTTGTTTACACTCAGTGATTGGTTGAATTTGAATGGGGACTATAATTAATTGGCCAAGTTGTGTGTAGTTACAGAAGGTTCTAGTTCATTTTGACGCTAGAGTCAAATCATATAGTATATAAAAATTAACACACATTGGCCTTTTCATAAAAATAATATTCCTATGTAGTTGAATGAATTTAGAGGAAATGTAGAATATCTGACCAGTGGCAAACTCGGACAAAGGTCACATCGCTCAGCATGCTATGACTAGCAAAGGTATTTTGCGAGATATTTCCTTGATATCTATGCATGTTTAACCATGCATTTAGAGACTTTCGGTAATGCATAAAACATGGTCAATGATGTACTCAGCTCTTCTGCGCCTCTATTTTACAAACATTCTCCACTAGAGGGCGCAGACGGATCGATTTCAGCACCAAGTACATGTTAAGATTTATTTCCATACAGGATTTACCCCAGTGTTTTATCCAAAACTAAAAGCCTCAGAATTTTCTGTTTCAGTTTACGCCGGCCAACATTCATGTCTCACTGGGCCATGGCTCCGGCAGACCTGCTCTCACTGGGCCATGGCTCCGGCAGACCTGCTCTCACTGGGCCATGGCTCCGGCAGACCTGCTCTCACTTAGGACCAAAGCCAGGCCGCTGGTATTTTCAGCCTGCGTTTACATAACAATAGCCCAAAGGCCGGCAGATGGAGGTACCATAACAATGGCTAACTGAACGTTAACACCTTCTCACAGAGCAACTGTTTGGTTGTTGATTCTGCTATTCACAAGTCCTCAGTGTCAGCCCTAGCTATGGAAACACAATTTCCCTATATAATATAAGGGCCCCATAGGGCGGCGCACAATTGGCCCAGCGCCGTCCGGGTTAGGGGTAGGCCGTCACTGTAAAATAAGAATTTGTTCTTAATAAAGGTTAAATAAAAAATAAAAAGGGTGTATAGACTAGTGAAATACTGGGGTGGCAGGTAGCCTAGTGGTTAGAGTATTGGACTTGTAACCAAACGGTTGCAAGATCAAATCCCTGAGCTGACAAGATAAAAATCTGTCATTCTGCCCCTGAACAAGGCAGTTAACCCACTGTTCCCCTGAACAAGGCAGTTAACCCACTGTTCCCCTGAACAAGGCAGTTAACACACTGTTCCAAGGCCGTCATTGAAAATAATAAGCTGTTCTTAACTGACTTGCCTAGTTAAATAAATGTTTTTAAAAATTACAGTTGAAAAGCTGCAGCAAAGCTGTGCTACAGTAACTATATCAGTATGGTTACATGCACACTAATAACTAGATTCTGATTATGGCATTACTCTACTTATCTTCTTTGGGGAAGGCGTAAGGTCATAATCGAAGTAAGCATACACCGATTAAAACACCAGATTTTCTGAGCAATCTTTCAAATGATTAGTACCTTAATCAGAGTGCTAGCGGTGTATGTGATCTGCGCATGTGGTAGCACAAGTAGCGATAGCGTCCTTCTTTTGCGCAAGTGAGTTCGGAAAAACTGAAAGTATGCATTGTAGAAATATTTTTAACATGCAAACTGTATATGTCCGAACTCAGAATCAAATATGCTTATTTAAGATGGTACTGTAGCTGTGGTAGAGCGCTTCTTTTGATTTTCAATTTTCTGCATTTATCAGTCCCATCAGGAAACTTGATTTCAGATGTGTCCATGTATTTGGCATTCATTAGAATCCCCATTAGCCGCTGCAAAAGCATCAGCTACTCTACCAGGGGTCCACATGAAACATGACATCATACATAGTACAGAACACTATTAGTCAAGGACTGAAATACATACATTTAAAATGTCACACAGCCTACATGTCAGTATATACACAATATCTAGGTCTAATACATGGTACAGTGTAAATTACAATACAATATATATTAAATGGCTGTGTCTCTTCAGTCCCCTTTGTGCAGTTAGGTGTTATTTTCATTTTTTTTGGGGGGGGGGGGGGGTTGGGGGGTTGCTAGCTTGAGTTACCTGTGTTGGCAGAGAGTCCCACTTATTCATGGCTCTCGCTCTCCACGGTAAGCACGGGGAGTTGGCGCAGGTCTCCTACCTGACTTCGCCACACTCCCCTTTAGCCCCACCCCCCAAGAAATGTTTGGGGCTGACTCTCAGGCTTCCAGCCTCGCTTCCGTGCTGCCTCCTCATACCACCGCCTCTCGGCTTTAGCTGCCTCCAGCTCTTCACGAGGGCGGCGATACTCTCCAGCTTGAACCCAGGGTCCCTTACCGTCCAGTTCGTCTTCCCAAGTCCATTCCTCCTGACATCGCTGCTCCTGCTGCTGCTGCTGCTGCTGCTGCCGCTTACCACGCTGCTTGGTCCGAGTTTGGTGGGTGATTCTGTAACGATCGTCGTAATGTGGAAGAGAGGAGGACCAAATCGCAGCGTGGTATGTATCCATATTTATTTGAATACTCTTCAATACGAACAAAACAATAAACAGAACGAAACCAACGACGCTACAGTCCTGAACTAGTGAACATAGAAAAAAACAATGAACGCACGAACAGGAACAATCACCCACAAACAAACAGTGAAAACAGCCTACCTTAATATGGTTCCCAATCAGAGACAACGTAAAACACCTGCCTCTGATTGAGAACCATATCAGGCCAATAAGACACACCTAAACCAATGAAACACAAAACATAGAATATACCCACCCAGCTCACGTCCTGACCAACTAAACAAAGACTAAACAAAGGAAATAAGGTCAGGAACGTGACAATGACTACCTGGCCTGATGACTCCTTGCTGTCCCCAGTCCACCCGGTCGTGCTGCTGCTCTAGTTTCAACTGTTCTGCCTGTGGCTATGGAACCCTGACCTGTTCACCGGACGTACTAACTTGTCCCAGACCTGCTGTTTTCAACCATCTAGAGACAGCAGGAGCGGTAGAGATACTCTGAATGATCGGCTATGAAAAGCCACCTGACATTTACTCCTGAGGTGCTGACCTGTTGCACCCTCTACAACCACTGTGGTTATTATTATTTGACCCTGCTGGTCATCTATGAACATTTGAACATCTTGGCCATGTTCTGTTATAATATTTTTTTCCCCCTAGCCACCGTGCTTCTACACCTGCATTGCTTGCTGTTGGGGTTTTAGGCTGGGTTTCTGTACAGCACTTTGTGACATCAGCTGATGTAAGAAGGGCTTTATAAATACATTTGATTGTTTGAAGGGGATGATGAGACGTGTTGAGAAGGATAGTCCACATGTCCAAGGAAAAAGGATCCCTCCATGGGGGATTCAAACTTATGCCACAAGTTGGGAACATTTTCAGGAACTAGGCATCTAACACTGTAAGCTAATTGTCAAGACACATTTGTGCATGTGATGCAGTTCATTAAAGTTTCAGAACATGCTGTTGGACTTCTGGTAAGGATGCTTTAGTGAAAAAGTGTTGGATAGACAGCATTTTGTTACTGGATATAATTATCTGCTCAGCTGGTTGGCCCCAGCATCGTGGATAAATATTTCAGGTTGGCCTATGGGAAAAGCTATCAGCTTTAGCTATTTTAGACCACAGGGTATTAACCATGTTTTAAGCAAAAGTTCGCAAGTATGGCTGCAAAGCGTTGCTGTTCCTAAAATTATGTATTTGTTTTTTTTTGTAACCTTTGTTCATGTTGTGATATACTGTAATGCACTGTTTTATTTTGTTTTATTTTACAGTAATGCACTGTTGTATTTTGTTTTATTTTACAGTAATGCACTGTTGCCCTACTTTTATTTGATTTATTTTCTATGTAAGTCCTGCTCAGGCCTTTATTTATTTTCTATGTGTCACGCCCTGACCTTAGAGATCCTTTTTATGTCTCTATTTTGGTTTGGTCAGGGCGTGAGTTGGGGTGGGCATTCTATGTTTTGTGTTCTATGTTTTCTATTTCTGTGTGTTTGGCCTGGTGTGGTTCTCAATCAGAGGCAGCTGTCTATCGTTGTCTCTGGTTCTCAATCATACTTAGGTAGCCTTTTCCCACCTGTGTTTTGTGGGTAGTTGTTTTCTGTTTTGTGTTTCTGCTCCTGACAGAACTGTTTCGGTTTCGTTCGTTCTCTTTGTTGTTTTGTTATTTCGTGTTCAGTTTTATTAATAAATCATGAACACTTGCTACGCTGTGCTTTGGTCCACTTCTTCATGCAATGATGATCGTTACACTATGTAAGTCCTGCCCAGGCCTTTGTTTATTTTCTATGTAAGTCCTGCTCAGGCATTTGCATATTTTGTGTGTAAGTCCTGATCAGGCCTTTTTTTATGTGAAATAATTGTGATAATACAATTTTGCTTATTGTAAATTGCACTTGTGTAAAAAATTAATAAAACATAAAATAGGTTCTATGGTGCCAAAATCAAATGACCATTGGAGCTTTGAACCACCACTAATGTTCCATCATTTGCACACACTGTACATAGATTTTCCTATTGTATTATTGACTGTACTTTTGTTTATGTGTAACTCTGTTTTTCGCACTGCTTTGCTTTATCTTGGCCAGGTCGCAGTTGTAAATGAGAACTTGTTCTCAACTGGCCTACCTGGTTAAATAAAGGTGAAATAAATGGCTAGCTACTGTTATTAGCGATATAGCTAAATTGGCTAATAACTAATATTCACATTTGTAGGGTGTGGATAACAAAACCTAAGAAGTACCAAAAGTTAGTTTGACAATATTTTGCAGTTTGAGTAAAAAAATCTAAAGAATGTTTGTTTATCAAATCTGCTTGCTAAGTGAACATTTTAATGGCCGCAATCATGTACTTTCTGTAAATTTTAGTTTAGGCATGACGTGCTTCTTGTGTGCCAATCGTAAATTCACATTTTTCTCACATATAATTGTATTCAAATTTGGGTATATCTGTTTTCACACATGCATATAAATAGACACTGGTACAATATACAAGCACACACAATTGTTGTTATTATTTTTAAATAATCATCTCTGTAATTTGACTATATTTTACCTTCTATTTTGAAATGGCAAAAAGCAAGTAAACATTGCATTTTCTGTACAAATAAGTAATTCTTAAAATGTGCAGAGAGCTAATTAGCCATTGAATGGTTTATCTGTTCAACAACACTTTTGTTAACAGGGGTCATGGCTTTGGCCATGACAAGGACTTGTAGTGTGTTTCTGTTAAAGGATGCGTGTTGTTTGTGGCGAGGGTGTGTCAGATGTCAGGTGACTCAGGGTATGGAGAGAGACCCCTGTGTAGTTCTGTCCACTCCCTCTCACAGCATCATGGTCCACATGCTGAGTCCAGTTGGCAGGAAACACACAACATCCTCATACCTCAGTCAGCACAGATGGACCAGACACGAAGGGCAGAGCCAGAGGGCAGAGAGGTCAGGTTATGGGGCACGGGGTAGAGGGGGGTGTATACCACACACTACAATCTGGTAAGAGACATGGGGTAGAGGGGGGTAAAGGGCAGGTCAGGGGCTAGAAGGGGGTAAGTGGTAGGACATGGGGTAAGGGGCAGGAGGTAGAGGGGTCATGGGTAGGGGGGTAAGGGGTAGGACATGGGGGCAGGAGGTAGAGGGGTAAGGGGTAGGACATGGGGGAAGGGGGTAGAGGGGTCAGGACATGGGGTAGAGGGGGTAAGGGGGTAGAGGGGTCAGGACATGGGGCAGGGGGTAGAGGGGGTAAGGGGTAGGACATGGGGGAAGGGGCAGGAGGTAGAGGGGTCATGGATGGGGCAGGGGGTAGAGGGGTAAGGGGTAGGACATGGGGGAAGGGGGTAGAGGGGTCAGGATATGGGGTAGAGGGGGTAAGGGGGTAGAGGGGTCAGGACATGGGGCAGGGGGTAGAGGGGGTAAGGGGTAGGACATGGGGGAAGGGGCAGGAGGTAGAGGGGTCATGGATGGGGCAGGGGGTAGAGGGGTAAGGGGTAGGACATGGGGGAAGGGGGTAGAGGGGTCATGGATGGGGCAGGGGGTAGAGGGGTAAGGGGTAGGACATGGGGGAAGGGGGTAGAGGGGTCAGGACATGGGGTAGAGGGGGTATGGGGGTAGAGGGGTCAGGACATGGGGCTGGTGTTAGAGGGGGTAAGGGGGTAGAGAGGTCAGGGCAGGGGGTAGGACAGGGGGTAAGGGGTAGAAGGGGGTAAGTGGTAGGACTTGGGGGAAGGGGGTAGAGGGGTCAGGGCAGGGGGTAAGGGGTAGAAGGGGGTAAGTGGTAGGACTTGGGGGAAGGGGGTAGAGGGGTCAGGACATGGGGTAAGGGGCAGGAGGTAGAGGGATCATGGTAGGGGGTAGAGGGGGTAAGGGACAGGGTGTAGGGGGGTAATGGAGGGGGTAAGGGACAGGGTGTAGAGGGGTAATGGAGCGGGGGTAAGGGACAGGGGGTAGAGGGGTAATGGAGCGGGGGTAAGGGACATGGGGTAGAGGAGTCAGGACATATGGCAGGAGGTAGAAGGGGTAATGGTCAGGACATAGGGCTGGGGGTAGAGGGGGTAATAGGCAGGGGTAGAGGGGGTAAGGGGTAGAACATGTGGTAAGGGGCAGGAGGTAGAGGGGTCATGGATGGGGTAGGGGGTAAGGGGTAGGACATGGGGCAGGGGGTAGAGGGGGTAAGGGGTAGAAGGGGGTAAGTCATGGGGGAAGGGGGTAGAGGGGTCATGGATGGGGCAATGTGTAGAGTGGTCAGGCCATGGAGCAGGGGGTGGAGGGGGTAAGGTGTAGGACATGGGGTAAGGGGCATACACACACACACTACAATCTGGTCAGGTTTATCTCCTTTACCTGCTCCACCCTCTCTAAACCTATAGATAACCCCCCCCCCCCCCTCCACACGTTACAATCTGTCCAGGTTTATCTTCTGCAGATCTCTGCCCCCTGGAGGTTGATTCACACAGGTTCCCCCTGTTACTTGCAGCCTCTGTGATAATTCTGTATGGTCTAATAATGACCCAGCATAGGTAATATATACAAAACAGTAAAGGCTGTTTTATTCTGAATTATCATGAAATGACAGGCAGCTACAGTGGATGTAACATTTGACAAATTACAATCTGTTACGTCATTGTAGACTACACATTCTTTCAGTTCCACTTCTTTAAAAAATAACATCCCAAAAAATCTGCTTATTTCTGGGAAACCTAGTCTCAATAATTGAGATAATTATTGTTATTTTCTTTTTTAAATTAGGACAACTCTGGTACCCCAGTCAGTTCACACTTTAGGGAAGCGATTGAAAACTGACCCTGGATCTGGTCTCATTGGAAAAGTATAGCAAAAAAGACAGTACAGTATGAAGATAAACTTAAACTGCTTCTCCAATAGAATCCCCTGATCACACTTGTAGGCGATTTTACGGTGACGTTGGCTAGCTAAATTCATGGGTTGATACGTCGCCCGGTCTAACGGTCGTCTCGCACTAAACTGCGCATGTGCAACCCGTCTAAAATCAAAGGCACTCGTTCGATAGTTGTTTTTGACGAAAATGAAAACGTGTCAGTTTGTCACTCACGATGATGTAATAATAACATGTTCAACTACTTGGCTACATTGACTCGAATCTAGGTTGTGCCTTAAGATTTTGAGAAAATTAACAACCAAGGAATCATTTTCACTTGTCAAACCCCGGCCTGGTCTGTTAGGTATGTTTCGTTAGCGTTCCCGGAAGTCTCGTGATGTAGCACCTCTGGGTTTAGAAACTCTGTGAGTACAGTTTGAGACCATAGGACTGCAGCGTACTATACTGTCAATGGCGAACGATACGGCAACGTCGGCAAGCGGTAGCAAGGAGAAGATGGCGGAGGAAGATACACATGCAGAGAAATTCAAGGAGAAGGCGAATAATTACTTTAAAGGTAGGATTTCAACCATATAACGTTGTCTATCAACGTTATCTTTCAATATGGACAAAGTCCGTAATGATCAAAATCCAGTGCCCTTCGTATGGACAACAGTGTTCGCTACCCTAGAAACTCATTCCACTACAGTAACTGCGTACCCATAGAAACTCATTCCACTACAGTACTCGCTACCCCATAGAAACCATTCCACTACAGTAACTCGCTACCCCATGAAACTCTTCCACTACAGTAACTCGCTACCCCATAGAAACTCATTCCACTACAGTAACTCGCTACCCCATAGAAACTCATTCCCCTACAGTAACTCGCTACCCCATAGAAACTCATTCCACTACAGTAACTCGCTACCCCATAGAAACTCATTCCACTACAGTAACTCGCTACCCCATAGAAACTCATTCCACTACAGTAACTCGCTACCCCATAGAAACTCATTCCCCTACAGTAACTCGCTACCCCATAGAAACTCATTCCCCTACAGTAACTCGCTACCCCATAGAAACTCATTCCCCTACAGTAACTGGCTACCCCATAGAAACTCATTCCCCTACAGTAACTGGCTACCCCATAGAAACTCATTCCACTACAGTAACTCGCTACCCCATAGAAACTCATTCCACTACAGTAACTCGCTACCCCATAGAAACTCATTCCACTACAGTAACTGGCTACCCCATGAAACTCATTCCACTACAGTAACTGGCTACCCCATAGAAACTCATTCCACTACAGTAACTGGCTACCCCATAGAAACTCATTCCACTACAGTAACTGGCTACCCCATAGAAACTCATTCCACTACAGTAACTCGCTACCCCATAGAAACTCATTCCACTACAGTAACTGGCTACCCCATAGAAACTCATTCCACTACAGTAACTCGCTACCCCATAGAAACTCTCCCAATCCCTTGTATCTCTGACATAATGCATCCTCTCCCATCTGTCGCTCCTCACCACCCTGACAGTTTTCAGAGGTGATGTGTAGTAGTGTAAAGCTGAGCAGCAGGAAGCTCAATTAGATGACTAAGGCCAGAGTACTGTAGTGTAGCAGGGGACTGTAGCAGGGTAATGTAACAGGGTACTGAACAGGGTACTGTACTGTAATATAGCAGGGTACTGTAGCGTACCAGTGTAGTATAGCAGGGTACTGTAGTGTAACAGTGTAGTGTAGCAGGGTACTGTAGTGTAGCAGGGTACTGTAGTGTAGCAGGGTACTGTAGCAGGGTAATGTAGTGTACCAGTGTAGTGTAGCAGGGCACTGTAGTGTAGCAGGGCACTGTAGTGTTGCAGGGTACCATAACAGGGTAATGTAGCGTACCAGTGTAGTATAGCAGGGTACTGTAGTGTAGCAGGGTACTGTAGCAGGGTAATGTAGTGTACCAGTGTAGTGTAGCAGGGAACTGTAGTGTTGCAGGGTACTGTAGTGGACCAGCTTGTCTAGTTTTACATATTTTCTCATCTATTTACCAATAAACTTAGATGGTTGATAGGACAATGTGCAAACACTTGCAAATCAAGTTATGGCCATGTAGCTAGTTAGCTATTTCAATCAGTGCACTTTAATGTTTTGGAAACTCTGATTTGCCTTGAACATAAACCATGATCTAGCCATTAACTTCAACCTATTGACGTGGTATCCCAAGTTACTCTAAACACTGCAAGAGAACAGCGTTACTTGTATTACTTAATTTGCTAGATAAATACCAGAGTTTAACCTCCTGTTAGCTACAGAAGTAAATGCAGCGAGCTAGCCAACGTTAGCTTATCTCCCGCATAATGATCGGCGACGTGCCAAGCTACCACTAGTAACCATTTGCTGTGATTTAGGCTATTATGTGCAAAGTTAATGATATCTCGGGTGAGACAGGTTTTGTTTCCAAACGGCAAAGATATTTTGACGGGTGTCAAATTACAAAACCAAAACAGTGCTAGCTACGGTAGCTAACGTTAGGAATGAATGACTTGATATGTGTGCACGCGTCAGTGTGATAAAAGTTTGACACAAAATATAATGTTAGCTAGAAAATTCTGGTTGGTGTCATAAAGATAAACTACGACATACTGGATGATCGTATCATTTCACACAATTGTAAATATTAGATGGAATATGAATGGATCGTGTTTTTTTACAAGACCCGAGCTGACGACAACGCCACCACACAACTCTGAGCTACTTTTTTCACAAGTGTTGGCTAGCATAGCATAGCGCAACTGTTCATTAAATGCGCCGTTCAGCTAGTTAGCTACCTAACGTTAGCATAGCAACCGTCTCATGTGTGCTAGAAAAAT